>NC_068415.1:6612801-6912801 GCF_023724105.1 Carassius gibelio
GAGTTATTTTTTTATTTGTTTTTGGCTTGCTTGATGAGAATGTGTATAATCTTTGTTTACCCTGTTTAACAGTATTTGTCTTGTATTTATCTATTCTATAAGCTAAAACGCAAAAAATGCAGTGTAGGCTAGTGTGGAATCTGGAAAAATACTCTGATAAATGTTGTGTTTGCTGATGTTAAATAGATAGCTCATCCAAACGTAAAAATGTCTGTCATCATTTACTCACCTTCATGTTGATCCAAACCTGTATAAACACAAAAGATGATACAGGGCTCCAGACTAACATTTGAGAGCAGTGGCACCAGCACCATTGTGTTCTACAGATGGTGGCACCAGGAGCAGAATTAGTAGTGCTGAGGATGGTGTGTGGGGGTATTCAAAATAAAGATAATTTAATCTTAAAATTACTATTGTTTTGCAAATGAAACGTGTTTTATGAAAAGAACGTTTATGAGTTGGGCAACGCGGTGGTCGCACTCAGAAAAATTAGTCGCACCGGCAGAAAAAATGGTCGCAAAATACAGATGAGGATGAGTATATGATGAGAGAATTTGTATTTTTTTGTGTGAACTATGCCTCTAACATAATTTTTCGATAGGATTCTGCCCACAAACTTTAAACGGTCATTGTGTAATGTAGCATCACTCAACATTTTCTTAAGGACGCACTTGTAGATTATCGATCATCATTTTTAGGGCTTGACATTAATAGAGTCTTCACTTATGGGAAATATGTGCTACCCTGGATGATAAATAGTGGAAATTGAGAATGAGGCTGATGCCCTTGTGACCCTCATTGGAGGGTTTGACAGGAGCAGGTCAATATTGTCTTCCTGTTTAATTTATTTAATTGCTTGACCTATGAAATGAAAGGTCACAGCTGCTGCTTGAAGGTTTTATCAGTTCATTGACCATTTGAAGGTATTTAATGGCGAGACAGCTTTTAGATTTATATATATAATTTTATACAGGGTGAAATAAAGGGTTGAGTAGCCTTCTATTCTCTTGAGCCTTCCCTGCTGGACAAAATCCCATTTGCCTCGTAAATTATCATTAGAATTTCACTCTGCAATCTGTACACGTCTGTGCTAAGCAGCCCAAAAACAGGTTCATTGGCAATAGCACATCCTCCGGTCTTTCGTGACTGGTAATTAAGTGGTAAAATTTCTGACACGTTCATTACTAGACGGCCTACGGACGCCAGCGTTTGCTGCATTTTATAGGTCGTGACTGGTGTCAGACTGTCAGAAAACTGTTGATGGAGGAAAATTATCATGCATTTAGAGTACATGATTAAAAGACCACAAGGACTCATGAATGCAGGTTGCATTTAGAACAGCGACTCACTGGGGGACTGTGTAAGACTTTTTTATTATCAGCAAAGAGTGCTTCCAGACATTCAGAAAAAAAAAAAAAAAAAAACAGATAGCAATTTTGTCATAATTTTTCAGTCTTTCCCTAAATGACAGCCTGGAAACAATGTAAAAATATTCTGACATTCAGAGTGCAAAGCTCCCTTTCCTGTCTAAACTGCAAAAACAGATTGATCATAAATATTTAAATTTGACATTAATACTTTTATTAAGTGATGATGCATTAAGTTGATCAAAGTTGACAGTAAAGATATTTATAATTTTATAAAACATTTCAATTTCAATTACTTTTTTTAATCTCAAAGAATCACAATTTTCACAAAAAATATAAACACAACTGTTTAACATTTATAAAAAATAATAATAATAAAAAAAAAAAAAAATATATATATATATATATATATATATATATATATATATATATATATATATATATATATATATATATATATATATATATATATATATATATATATTGAGCAGTGATCAGCATATTAGATTGATTTCTGAAGGATCATGTGACAACAGACTGCAATAAACTGCAGAAAATAAAATACATTTTAAAATATAGTAAAATGGAAAATAGTCATTTTAATAATAATATTTTTACAGTCTTGGTGGCTTATTTCAAAAAATATTTAAAAAATCTAATAAACTGAATCTATGTAATCTAAATTAAACTAAATAATGTTTAAGTGGTGGATTGTGTGTTAAAATCAAAAATCTTTTCTCCAAAAAATATTTCCTTTTAGTGCTCAAATATATTTATATATAGACCCTCTGACCATGTAGGCACCATGTGTGAAGCAGACAGCTTTGCTATGGGTCTGTGTTATTCATCAATATAAAGCAAACATGCTGAACACAGAGACCTTCTGAACTCAGGTCAGTCTGCAGAACCTCACAGCAGCCTTAACACTTCCCAGATAGATCGCTCAGACCCTGCCAGGTAAACAAGGTGCACCATCAGCCCCGAATGAAATGTGACAGGCTGCAAAAGATATTGGCTGATGTGTAAAAGCTGTGGTTCTCAGACTTTTCAGGGCAAGTACAATCTTCGACTGAGTAAGAGCATCCAAGTACCACCTAGTGTGTGTGTGTGTGTGTGTGTGTGTGTGTGTGTGTATGTATAAGTATATATGTGTGTATGTATGTATGCATATACATACATACATACATACATATATATATATATATATATATATATATATATATATATATATATATATATATATATATATATATATATATATATATATATATAGTATATTATTAAGTGTGCAGTTTGAGGAGCGTTGTGCTAGAGAACGTGATGATTGGAGAGAGAGAGAGAGAGAGACTTGAAGTGATGCAGGTAGAACAAAAGCGAAGAAGATTGGGGGTCAAACTGAAGTGGCGGAAAGAGGGAATAAGTTGGTAGAGAGGAAATGTGTGTACAAATGAGAGGCCAGGCAAAGGAGATGGAAACTATAGATGAGGGAGATTGAGACAAGCTTGGAGAGTGAGACAATCAAAGAGAAAGAGCAAGAGCTCTGAGCAGCCAGGATAAGCTCAGCACAGCTCAGGAGTTGATAGCACTTGACTGCTTAAAGGTGGCTGGAAATAAGACAAACCGTCCCTTGCTGTCAAGCCTTCAGGACTGATTGATCTGTTATCTCTCTGCACAATTTATCTCTCACTTGCTTTATTGCCGTGTGTGTGTGTGTGTCAGAGAGAGTGAGCAAGTAAAAGAGGGACTTTGTAAGCAAGACCATCTCAACTTGAAAGACTTGAATTTGAACCTGAACTTGAATTTCTTTGTCGTCTGTGTTTATTAAAATGAGTCATGTCTGTATTTCATTACTGTACAGGTTAGTGTTGCTCTGAAACGGTGCTTGCCAAGCTATAAACTCTTCAGAATCGAAGGTAGCTAAACTGCAGTAAAGCTTGTTTTTTTTTTTTTAAATAAAAAGGTTACAAGACAAGACATAAACAAAAATATAAATAATATACTGTTAAGAAATAAATAAAAATTTAACTGCATTATTACAAATTATATTAAAATAAGTATTTTTCTGATCTAATATGTTTGCGGTTCATTTTTACAGTTGCATTACATTTCCTTTTTCCCAAATTCAATTTCTATTTATTTATTTATTACATAAAATATTATGACTATGATTACTTGGAGAAGTATTCTACTGTGTAATAGTAATGTAGTTCTGTCACCATTTCTTTAATTTAAACACAGCTTTTATTTTGATAGATTGTCGTGCAGACAATAATTCTTTCTCAAAAGAATGCTCATGAACTGAACTCTCAGAACAGTTCTGGAGATGAATTTTATGTGTTCATATCGTCATATAGTTAGATGGCACATGCGTTACTTGTACTTTAATTATGCCATTCCATTTACCGTATTTTTCGGACTATAAGTCGCACCTGAGAATAAGTCGCATCATTCCAAAAATACGTTATGATGAGGAAAAAAACATATATAAGTCGCACTGGACTATAAGTCGCATTCATTTAGAGCCAAGAACCAAGAGAAAACATTATTGCTACAGCCGTGAGAGAGCGCTCTATGTCTTCAGTGTAGACTACAGGAGCACTGAGCAGCATAGAGCGCCCTCTCGTGGCTGGAGACTGTAATGTTTTCTCTTGGTTCAGGTCTCTTAGTTCATTTCTCTTGGTTCATGTCAAATTAATTTTGATTAATAAGTCGCACCTGACTATAAGTCGCAGGACCAGCCAAACTATGAAAAAAAGTGCGACTTATAGTCCGGAAAATACGGTATATAGACAGTCAGAACCTGCAGACTTCATGTTTAAATAGTCTTTTTGTGGTTTAATATTCAAGAAAGTAGTCCATATCGGGATTTGATTAATTGTTCAACCCTACTTTTCATTTACTTATTCAAAATTTGCCAAATTCTTTGACATCATGCATCGTGTAATTTCCATTTTTTGCGATTGGATTCTGCCGTTCTCTCCGTTTCCGCATCACCAAAATCTTCTGACTGTACATTGCCTTACAGAAACCAATAATCAAGCAGAACTGATAATATCATCCAGGGCTACAGTATGACGTGGTTGAGTTGCTTCTACCTAGCAAAATGAGCATTTGTCAATACTGCCTTTAACCTTATAGATGGTTCACACATAATTTTAGCTTTGATTTGTGACCTTTTATTGTCATTTCAGAAGGATTGTGCAGACTAAAGGTTGAAGCTCGGCTCTGCTAATTTAATGTCAAATCGTTACGGTAACATCTGGGTCAAAACACCGCCTGTTTGCTGTTCAACACTAATCAGACCGTGTCCTGGACCTCATCAAGGTTAACTGCTCAAGACAGACCGATTTGTTACGCAAACTGACAGTCAACAGTCTTTGCTCATCTGCTCTTATGAAAAATCCATACATCAGCGATGTGCTTGTAAACACAGCGAAACCCAAACGTTGACTCAGCTTAATCATCCATTAAAATAATGAAATGCTCTAATTTAATTCCACCTTTGTGCATCTGCAGATCCATTATTTCTTTGTTTTGGTTCGTTGGTAGAGGAAGTTGCAGACGGTGTATTTTAGTCTCGTATCATAAGGCTCTTCTGAGGTGTGTGTGTGTGTGTGTGTGTGTGTGTGGTAGCTATATAGCAATATCTTAAGTAGTATGAGACTTAAAGTGCTGGGCTTGTATAAGATTGATGGAATTGGCTGATAAATTGCATTAGACGAAAAGCATAGAGTATCTCCTGCCAGATGCACTGGCCGCTGAGAGGGTCACGGGGTACTGGATGCTGTGATGGTATACTTTCATACAAGACATTCTGTCATCAGCATCCCCGTTTGAGAGTCCTCTACCTCTCTTGTCTATTAAAAAATCTCTACTGCTCAACAAGGTCTATTTGAATATAGCTGAATCATATTATTTACTGATTTATATGCTCTAGTAATTCACATCCAATTAGATGGCAATAGCCATCATATTTTATGCTGTATTTTGATGACGTGATGTAAAAGCCGCTTTTAGCCGAAGATGATTTATTATAGGCTGTTTTTAGAATAAAGTATTGCAATTTCTGCAGTGTTTAGTATACGTACTGCGCACTGCATGCACATTTTCTGAATATGTAGAATACTTATATGACCTACATGTCAGCAAAATGTGTGGAATACAGTATACAATATACCTCAGTTTGACTAGTCATTTATAGTGTGTGAAGAATAACCTGGAAGTAATTGTATTTATATGTCACTTTTTTTAAATGTACATTCAAAAGTTTGGGGTCAGATTTTTTATTTATTTATTTTTTGTATTTTTATGTTTTTGATGTTAGCAACTTATACTTGCCTGGGTTGCATTTATTTGTTTAAAGAATACAGTAAAAAAAAAAAAAAACGGTAATACTATGATATATAAAAATTTAAAAGAACAGTTTTGTATTTTATTTATTGCAAACTGAATTTTCAGCAGTTGTTCAACATGATCCTTCAGAAGTCTTTCTAATTTCTTTGTTGAATGCTGAAAACAGTTTTGCTCATTTATTTATTTTGAAAACTGTGATTAGGGATTCTTTGATTAAATAGAAAGTTCAAAAGGAACAGGATTTATTCGACATAAACATTGAAATGTTGTTATTTGTTATGATTAATGCATTTACTGCGAATTTAAATTATTTTAATGCATTCTTGCTGAAAAAAGGCTATACAGTATGAAGTATTCAGTATATAATGTATTATTGTGTTAGCAGTATGCTATTATTGCATTTCAGAAACAGAATAGTAATTATAATATTCATGATCTTTGCTAAACTTGCTATTAAATATTCTTTGGTTTCGTTCATGTGGAGGTCACGTGCTCCAAGGTCACGAGTAGATGGTATGCAACAGGGAGGCAATCAGCGCCTCGTGTGCTCGCACACCTGCCCTTTCCAGAACAAGAATGGGACAGCTTGATTTTTATTATCCATCTCCCTTTTCATCATGCAATTGTGGCTCCAGCCGTCAGAGAGAAATTACACTGATTATTTTCAGCATATGGGGAAATAAAACCCAATTTCCCACCTCAATCTTCAAGATGATTTGAAGTGTAACCAGTCTGTCACACTGGACAGATAGATAGACGCACCAGGTCCTGATTAAGGTCCACCAATTTTTTTTTCTTTCTATTATTTAAATCAATCTTCATTTATTTCGACTGCAGGTGCTGGGTTTTTTTTTGTTGACGTCCTTAGAGGATGAGGTTATTAAATGCAAATCGTCAAGTTAACACTTGCAATTTTCAGTGATTTAACAATAGCTCTGCTTTGGATTTCAAGGTTGTGTAATCACAACAAGGGTTTTCCTTTAATTGACACAGATAATCAAAGCTTGACTTTTGGACGTCTGTTTCAGTCTAAAATCTAACAACTCTTTGTCCCAGGTATTGAACGTAACCTTTGATTTGTTTTTACTATTCCCTAAAGTTCTTTATTACGGTAATCACATGCATTTAGAAGATGCTGGAGGTTGATTGAATATTTTGGGAACATCAGTGCTTCCCTAGTATCAAAGTAATATATTTAAAATACATTTATTTTATACTAATAGTTCAAATGTATTACTCACATATTGCTCAATACTTTCTGATATAAAAATTATAATTAAACATTATTTTGAGTGATACTTATACACAATGCACATTTCTTAATATGAAGCCTAAAATGTCACTAATGATGAGAATTGTTTGATCTTTGAATATTAAAACTTTAGAGTATATACTTTAAAGTATACTTGCAAGAGTTCCATTTGAACATGATCAAATATACTTCAGTGTATCTTTATTTGGACTTCAGCACTACTTCCTCATAATCAAAGTGCATTAAATATAAAATTAGTTGTTCCAATTCAGACTTTAAGTATACCTTTTTATTAACTACATAAATATGTAAAAGTATTTGTATATTTACGAAATGCATGTATTTTAAATACATTTCAGTGTATTCATTTTTCACTAGGGATGTGTGTGTGTGTCTATATATATATATATATATATATATATATATATATATATATATATATATATATATATATATATATATATATATATATATATATATATATATTATATATATATAGACACACACACACACACACATCCCTAGTGAAAAATGAATATACTGAGATGTATTTGAAATACATGCATTTCGTAAGTATTCCAATATCCCTTTCCATCCCGACTGTTTCAGCATGCAAATTAGCATTAGCCTGTGAACCAACAACACCCAAGAAATGACTTGAAAATTGTATGATCTCGGTATAAGCTTTACATCTGAAACACCTCATTAGCTGCTTTCCTCTCGATAGAGTCTAGACTGTATTTGGGTTATGGAATCCAGACTGGTTGTGGTTTTTTTTTATATATATAAAAGGCCCAAATAGCTGTAATTATCTGGAAGAGTCATTAGCTCAGTGTTTATCTGGGTAAAAGCGATGCTTTCATAAATATCTGCAATATATGGGTGATATTTGTCCTTCTCTCTGTTTTTGCCACAGGCTTCGTTTCCCGTTTCACTCAACAGAGATAGAAATCAAACATGGAAAGTTCAGCCTGTTTGCAGCGGCCCTCTTTCCTCTCGCATGGCCGTCACCGTTATTAATGCCCTCCGATGTAAATGACTGATAGTCTGGAGTTGCACTGCCCCTAAAGTACGCTGCAACGGAGTATCGGCCACTTAATTTTGCTGCTATGCCATGCTTTTAAGAGGGGAGATAAGCCAAGAGCGGCCAATTTCCTTCCGAGATGGGCACGCTTTATTGATGGAGTGGACCACGCTAATGTTTTTAGCCTTCTGGGTGTCCATCTGTGAGCATTTTTCCAGTGTCATCACCACTCTGTTTAAGTAGCTCCAATGGATTCTTCGGGCAAAGGGGAGATAATGCAGGCTATTTATCATGCAGGAATTCAATTTTGAGCCCACCATTCTCTTCATAAAAGAGTTACCAATCCATATATCAAGCATTTAGTTGTCTGTTTTCATGAGCGGGAAATCATTTGTATGCATTTTATTTATTTATCGCACAGGTCGGATAACCAGCGGGGGATGGGGCGTTGCATTCGTCCGTAGGGAGGAGGAGAAAGATAGTCAAGGTGAACAATTAACTAATGTGGCAATGTCAGAGCGAGAAAGAGGAAGGAGAGTGGAATGCTGGACTGTAGTCTGTTGGCTTTCTTTGTGTAACTCAAAATGAATTTGTCTGCTTAAAACATGTTTTTTTTTTTTTTTTTGGACAGATTTGAATTGATTCATAATCAAAATATATTTATTGTAAATCTGTTTTGATTCTATTAGTACTCTTAATATGATTCTTTGAGTACATTTGTAGATTATTTGAAAAAGTCTCACAACACCGTAACAATGGTTGGTTTATTTGAAGTTGTATATGGAATTAATAATTTGTGGTTCATTAAGTTAGTATAAACACTAAATAAAATAAAAAAATAGTACTGTATAAATATAGTAACTTTTGGGATAATTTGTGTTTTTGATTCACTGAAAAGGAACAGCTCATATTAAATCAGTACAATATCAGAGATTTGACCATACTGGTCGATATTAGATATTTAATTATTTATTAGATATTTAATTGACTAAATATCGTTATGTTTTTTCATAATTAGATATGTAATCATAAGTGCTAATTTCCCCTGTATTTACGTTCAGATTACCTTCGTTGACATCTTTAAAAACCACTAATAGTTGGCAGCAGTAGCTGTTTGAGCAGCATGAGTTCCGTCCCGAGTTCAACTTTCGACTCGAGGACCCAAAGTGGGAGAAGGTGGGGAGGGGGGGGAGTCCAGGAACAGAAAAAGTCCACAAGTCAGGATTCAAACTTGTGGACACCCATAGCACAACGGTGCTATATGTCTGCCCACATAGCAATTGGCGCCAACAGGTTTTTTTTTTTTTTTCTGCTATAACTGCTAGTGAAACTGGAAGTCATGAATATTATTCAGTTCTTTTTTAAAATATTTTTTTAATAGAACCAGTTCTTTTTTTAAAATACACTTCTCAACCCCAATGAAGCTATTAAACATCAAATTGTTGTGAGAAGGCATGTTTGTTATCACCCATGGGTTATTTTCCCCTGGATCTTGGTTACTCACCGTTTGCGTTCTAATGAGCTCTGTTGTTAACATACACTCGGCCCTCCGCTGCGGAGCGTGACCTCCAGTCGCCTGGGTTTTATGTTATATAATTAATGAGAGCGCGATTCCGCCAGATCAGACAAGCATTCAAAAACAGCTTTTGATAAAAACCCTTTTGATGGAGGGCTGATGTTAATAGCGTCCGGTGTTTCATGTGGCTCTCGTAAGGGAATTCATCTAGGTACACATATGCACTTTGCTGCTGCTTGAAACCTTGGACAGGCTCTTGTGCATTTATAGGACTAGCTATCTGTGCGCAGCTGTGGTCCAGTCAAGGTCATGCGACAGAGGTGTGTTTCATGCATGTCTGACAGTAATTAATTGTGCTGGGTGCAGTGCTAGCCTTCTCTTCCTGTCCTCTCTCAGCTGCCGCTTCCTATAGATTTCAACAGAGTTGGCTGACGTTAAAAAGCCACAGATGTGCTAACTTGCCAATATATTTCATATTACTTGATAGAGCATCATGCCGAATTGCATCGATCGCTGTTCGTCTCTTTCCTGTTTTCCCCACTTCAATGGAATGGCAGATGAGATGATTTACATTTTTAAGGTTACTTTTTGCTCATGAGCGATTATCATCTATTTTCCTGCCAATAAAATACATCACAGCAGAGGAAGTCTTCATCTAACGACAAACCCCCTAATGCTATTTAAATTACACTGATTGAGGGGAAGTGTGCTTGTTCAACTGTGATTGTCAGTTTTGGTTTTGGTAATACATTCCTCACCATCTGGACTATCAGTAGGAACTAAATATAAATAGTAATAGGTGCAGAAATTCCAGTTAAGAGTTATTTGTGTAAGAATACAGCAACCTGGTGAGATTATAACTCATATTAAAGTGCATCAGGCACTTTTTTTTTAGTCTTGGCCCTAAACAAGGAAATTCTTTTTTGTTTTTGGTAAACTTGCACTAGAAGATTAATACAATTGAATCAAAATTGTTATTGTGCACTTATTGCATATGAGATTTTCTAATATTCCCAAAAAAGTATTAGAATATTTAAAAAACGTACAAAGTTGCCTAATTAGCATATAAAATAAAAATAAAAAGTTTAAAAAGCAATACAAATACAAATTTAAAATTCATATAACTTTTAATAATTTATATATATATACTTTTGTGGAAGATTAGTAAATCTCACTATATGTGCCATAAGTGCACAGTGTTTGCTGTTCAGCAAGTGGGTCTAATTAATGTAGTAACTTATCATAATGATTTGTATGTGCTTTTTATTTACTAGAAAGATCCTGCTCATAAGAATCTTTGAGAATCAGACAACACTGGTTGTGTTTCACACTGTAGATTCTAGGGATGCACAATAAATGTGTACCTAATATATTTTTTTACCTATGCTAATCAGACCACTTCAATTTTAATATTTTTAAGAAGATTCAATAGAAACCACTTGGCTCAAATTATTATTTTGATTTTAATTTTTGCAAGAAAGCAAAGACTGTTAGCCAGTAGGGTAAGAAAAAAATGTAACACAAGACGTGTTCTCTGAGTCCTATTATCTTACACCATTTTGCTTTTCAAGTAAATTGATCTTGGTTTAAGGATAGTTCAGATATTTTTACTGGAAAACAAGACAAAATACTGATTTAAAATGATTATGAAGTCAGTGAAACCAGAGAATGTTTTCAAGCAGTTGGAGTATCGCTTTTCTGTACTGACATAAACAGCAAGTCCGGCATATCCCGGAGCCTGTCTCATTTTCAAATTGTCCTCACTTGGCTCTTGGTTTGAAGCTCAGCGTGAGAGAATTAAGGACTGAAATCAATTTGAGCACTGCCATTTCCCCCTCAAGTGGCTTATTAGAACATTACGCCACTGCCTGAGATTATTGATTCCAATCAAATCTGTTAGCTTCATTAGCTGATAGTTTCGCCCGTTCAGGCGGATGGAAGATCGGCAGAAATGGCAACTGATGTTATGATTTAGTTGTTTCAGATCACTTTACGTTTTTACATTTAAATGCCAGTGAGCCTTTGTGTATAGAAATAGTAGCATATTTTCTCAGGCAGGGGTTTTTTAGATAGTAAGGCAAAAGCTTTTTAGATGATTAGGGGTTGGATAGAAAGAGAGCAAGCAGGAGCCAGAGACCTGTGCAATGCATTTAATCTCATAAAGTAATGTTCTGTGCTCACTTTCAGCAATCAGCTCATCATGGTGGGCTGAAGTAGCTGACACTGTGACACTCGGAGGTAGAAATCACAGTAGCAGTAGCTCTGTTCTGATCTTTGTGCATTGCTGGCTCAACAGGAGAAAGCAGAGATACACGCTTTGTTTTCCTCAGGACCTTGTAGTACCTGTCTTTTTTTGGTGCATAAATATGAGTCTTTCTTTCTTGACTGTCCATACCTTTTTTACATGTTGCTGACTGTAGATACTATTAGATATAATAGTACTGTTGTGGTACAGTGGCACGGTAGGCGCGTTTCCATTACAGATTTGCATAAAACTTTGGTGATAGTTTATAAATGTTGATAAAAATGTATTGTGTAATGACAGCATTACCATTAACCAATGTTATGCGACTAAAGCACCAGTTTTTTCCCTATTGCGATATGTCATTGCAATGGATTTGGTGTTATTTTGATGGATTTTGGCAACATTTAATCAAAGGAGGTGTATACGTTTATCTGTGCAGAAGCTGCACGGAGAGCTGCTTCAGAAACGTGCACAGAGTGGTTCGTTTAAACCCAAGCATTGACTAGAGTTGCCGCGATCAACCATTAGGGCCGTTACATAGTCAACGCGAGAAACGCGAGAAAGCAACGCGAGAGACGCGAGCGACGCGCTCCCTTTCATAGTCTAAACAGTGGACGCAAGCGTCACGGGCGATGCCTGTATGCAATACACCGCTCACGCAACCGGGGGTAGTAGAGTCGGGTGATATTAGTAGAGTCGGGTCGCGTGATATTCAGATCACAATGGCAACTGAAGAGGAGTGTATTCTGTTGCTGATTTTACATAGGCGGCAACAAAGGCAACGCAGAGATAGACGGTGGTAAGTTCGCAAAATTTTTCCTCTTCGCCCGCCATTGTATTCAAACCTTCTTCTTCTGTAAACACAATATACTTGAATTAATGTACAATACTTGCAATTTCGCCCCCACCGACAACGCCTAGTATTGCGTATATCGGCGCGTCACGTATCAAAAACTAGGACAACACATTTGGCTAAGCACCGACGCATAATGGCGGCCGAAGCGTAACAATGCGTAACCTCGGGGACGCGTATGCGTACAGATGCTATGAAACGGCCCTTATGTATTGCAGACGTATGTAGTGTAAATTATCTAAGCAATAATGGCACGGAAAGCCCCTTATACTCCAGAATGGCCACTTGTGAAGTGTTTCTTAGAGGTTATAGTACATTGAAGAATGATCGCCTGTAAATGTGAAAAAAAAAAAAAATTCATGGCAGTTTTGGTAAATATTTATTCTTCAAATTACCTGAAAACCACCTCATGCGAGCGTAAAAACGTATATGGTATGGGAGTTTTTGCGAAATTGACGCGTTTCCAATAGGTGTATTTTCAATTCGCACTTTCAATTTGCACAATTCATGATTCATACATGATTCATACATCATCTGAAAGCTGAATAAATAAGCCTTCCATTGATGTATTGTTTGTTACGACAATAGGACAATATTTGGTCAAGATATAACTATTTGAAAATCTGGAATCTGAGGTTGCAAAATATATATATATATATATTGAGAAAATCGCCTTTAAAGTTGTCCAAAGGATGTTCTTAATTTTCAATAGCCATTACTCTAGAATTCAGTGTATCAATATCCTTTAGAACTTATTATAATATGACAATTTCTTATTATTATTGATGTTGAAAACAGTTTTAGAGAACAGCATTTATTTGTAATTATTCAAAAGCCTTTACTTTCACATTTGATAACTTGTATGCATCCTTACTGAATACAACTACACAATTCTTAAGAGAGCTCAACATATCCACCATAGCTGTAGTTATGGCACCATAAGTGCTAAAGATTTAATTATATTGGTAAAGGTCAAGGGGTCTAACGAAGTGATTAGTTAATGTAAGACAATCATCTCATGAAAAATACTTAACTGCAACCACAAGGGAAATGGAATATGTTAGCATGCAGAATGACTGGGTGGAATTACACAACAATTAGTGTTTGAACAATGACTGGCAAGTTTAAAATGCCGTACAGCTGTAATTAAAATGGAACCAGAGCCGAGACTCTGGAGTCTTGTTTGTGTTCAGGATCACTTTACTCTTGGCTAAGTTCACGGCTCTCTTTCCTATGTATTATTTTACGCCGCCTTGTACCTTGGCGAAATGAGAAGGATATATGGGTCCTCTCCTCTAACATTACCAAAGGAAATTACTTGGGAGGTGAGGAAAGGAATACTGTATTTCTTCATGTTATTTTTTGTCCACTTTTTTATTGAATTTGGAGGGAATTTCAAGTATACTGATAGCCTTGTGTTGTTTGTGCAGACTACAGATAGCAACCAGTCAATGCGTTTCCCTGAAAGCATGGTGGTGTTTGTTGAATGACACTGTTCAAGCCACATTATTGTTGCCTCTCTTTGCCTCTTCTTTTTGGTGTTTAAGGGACAAAATTGTGGACCTCTAGCTGCCTTAATGTTCCATCTGATCGATGACAGGGTCAGATGATTGATGAGTCAAGCAATCAGCGACTCTCTCCCGTGGACTCGTGGACGACGCAGACGATCAATTCCTCTCCCAATGGAGTGATATCATTAAGCCTCAGGAAGTTTCGATAGCAGCCTCTGCAGGATCCTCTGGCCCAGACCTAGGAATATATTTGACCTAGGAACAGGCTGTTAACTTTTCCAAAGTCAAGACACAATAGCGATATTTTGCCAAGGCCCCAGGGCACAATATAACTTTTTTTTTTTTGCAATTTTCAGACCCAGGGTCCCAAAGCACTTAGTGGAAAATGCAACCATTTTTAGGGCTTTTTCGTAATTAAAGTCGACAGCCACTTTAGTAGATTTTTCCCCCTTTTTTCACTTAATCCATTGTGCTTTTTTCATTCTCTCTTGGAAAAGGTCAGAGAATCACCGGAAAAGGTGCCCCTAAATCCCAGGTGTACACAGGGATCAGAGATGAGCCACCATAATCTCCTCTCCTTTATGACAACGGACATTTTTCTTTGATATCAGACAGGAGTTGACCTTTGTATGTCCGTCTATGTCTCTTGCAGTCAAAGCTAGTGTCAGAGGTTTCTCGTTCATCTCATGAATTGGAAAAGGAGCAACAAAATTCAAGTTTGTTAGCTTTGAACCTTTATTTGTGCAAGTATATTACAATTTAAAAGTTTGGGATCTATTTTTGGGATTTATTTATTTATTTTATTTTTTTTAGAGAGAGAGATAAATTTCGCAAGGATGCATTAAATTGATCTACAGTGACACTAAATTAGGCCTAATTTATAATGCTACAAAAAGTATTTTAAATAAATTATGTTCTTCCAAAATTTGTTCATCAAAGAAACTTGGAGGGAAATTGAATACATTTATATTAAATTAATAAATATATTACATGTACTGTATTTTTTATCAAATAAATGCAGCTTTGGTGAACTTTTAAATAGTTGAAAAAAAATAAAGTTGTAAAATAAATAGTTGTTTAATTTCTAATTTCATGTTAAATACAATGCTATTTGCTGTTACTTTGTAAATATTTGCTAAATTTACTACCACTTTCTGAAAGAAAATTGTTTCTGCACCAACATTTTCTCAGTGTTCTGTATACGGCTAAAGTGAAAATTAATTTTAAGCTTAAGAACATATTAGAAGTGTGCCTTCTCTTCTAGAAAAACATTGACGACCCATCCTGCTCGCATAGCATATCCAAATATTTATGCAATCAAATGCTCTCTGGATTGAATATTAGCAAACTGCAGTTCATGGGTGTGATGTATTCACAATGCTAATGGCTTACAACATCTTATTTCAATAAAAACACATCAACACTGAATGGTCTTCAAATGCTGTATATATAGGGACTATAATTCTTACAAATGCAGACAAGTTTGCCAGATCTCTCTTGAAGCTAGATGTAATATAGTTTATACTATATTAGAAATAGTATAGTTTGGCACATTTGGTTAAAAACTGTTTCCTAACCTTCAGCTTAGTTCGTGGCCTTTTTTGTTCTCATGATCAAAGCGATGCACTACACAGTAGCGTCTTTTTCTTCTTTTTTTTCTTCCCTAACAGAAGGGACTTGCTACTCAGTTGACACACAGATGCCACAACAAAGACATGATACAAAACCTAGACCTCTCACTCAGCCTGCCATTCATTTATGTGAGAATCTGGAAAAACAGGGTGACTCATCATTCATATTCTTATCCAGCTGAACTTATGCGTTTGAAGAAATAAGATTAGCATTACACAAGTAAAAGATCTATCTTATGCCATATATAGCTGTCTCTGCTAATTTTAAAATAAAAATAGACACAAATGAGTCTCGATATATGTACATAGGTAGAGCTTAAAGAAATATAGATAACATGGACTTGGGAGAATTTGATGAGAAATGTTGTCATGTCTGAGCACATTTCAGATGTTGAGATTGACACATTTGAGTCTTCATTTGCTCTCCAGCTTGATTTCTTTTCAGTCTAGAAGAAACCGTTCAGATCCTATATAAGCGGTGCTTTATTGGTGTCTGTGTGGGAAGATGGTTTGTTCCCCGTCTCTGCTGAATGGAACAGGCCATCTCCATCAGCACATGTTCTTCCCCAGAGGGGGCCAGTCATCAGAGAGCATGTGGGCTTGTGGCAACGTGACCTTAGTAATACCCTGGCTGTTGAACATGCCTGCCTTTCGCAGGAGATTTACATAAGTAAGGCAGAGCCTGATGAATATTCACATCTTTTGCCCCACCACACTCAACGTCTTGACCCAAATGATGGGTGAATCCAGAACAACCGCACACATTGTTGTATCATTGATCATAACCGTTTTTTGCATCTTAAGTGATTGCTTGTGATATAATTTATTTGGATATAATAATTGGTTTAATAGTTAAGGTCTCTTGCTTAAGGCTTATAAAATTTGTGAATTTTTTTAAAGAATTTTATGAATTTTATTTTAGGCTGCATAAATATTTTAGGTTCAGATTTAGTTGAATGTGTACTGCTTTTCAAAATGTGAAGTCTGTAAACTTTTGTAAAAAAAAAAAAAAAAAAAAAAAATTAGAGGTCTCTTATGCTCACTAAACCTGCATTTATGTAATAATTTTTATATATACTACATCATCTTTTTTTTTTTTTTTTTTTTTTTTTGAAGAATAAGTTAAAACAGCATCGAGGAACTTCATTTTACAATTGAAACGTTTTCAACATTATAAATATAAATTTGCACTAAAGTTCTCACTTTTTATCCATTTAATGCATCCCTGCTAAATAAAACATCAAAGAATACTCAATCAATAAAAGCTGAATGTTAAATTAATTATAAAAGAGTATTTTAAGCAACAGACAACAGTAATATTTCAGAGATTAATTACCCATGTGTATAATTATTATTATATTATTAATATTATACTGTATAGGTAAGAGTGTTTAATAGTTTGTTCATACATTTGTATTGTACTAGGTTTTTATCACACTACAGTTTAGTTGTGTGTATGTGTGTTTTAATATTATTGTTTATTTTTAGGGTAAAAAGTTTCTTATTTTAGCCTATAATTTAAGAATTTTAATATAATTAAAGAAATTAAATTAAACTATAGCTAAACTATTAAAATACAGTAGTATATAAAAAAATCAATTGTATGGATCAAACATAAGGTGTGGCATGCAAAATACTGTCCTGTCCAAATCAATGGATATAATGTCACTGTCACATTGAACAAAAAAATGAAATATTTCAAGGTTGTCTGTTGCAAAGAAAAAAAAAGAATGACATCCATACTATATAAGCATTACTGTTCAGTTTCTGAGAAATTCCTGTGTGTAAGGTTGTTTGTTTTAGTTAATATTTGATTAGCACTAATAACACACCCATCAAGCAGTGAAAATCTGTTTTATTATTGTTGACCAGCTGAAGTGAGAAATTTGATATTTATTTAGTGATAAAATCCCTGTGATGTATGTGGCAGATGAGTCAGTCAGCACTGCTGTGATGTGTGTTATTATTAGCTAAATATTGTATCTCCACACCTACTCCACAGCCTGTTAATCAGCAAATGCATTTGCACATAATTCTCAAAAACAGCTTTATTTTACATGGGCACAGTGGAAATGCTTTTACTGGCCCTGTGATTGGGAATCTAATGCCTCAGATGAAGGCAAAAGCACAGACGGTGTGCATGTCTAGTATTTATATCTCATTTTTACACCGACTCCTTAGCTGGGCCTCGCGTATTCAAAATCAATAGTTTATTTTAAGACATGGCCAGATATTTATTTCTCTGCATACAGGGAAAACGAGCACAAATACAGTGGCCCCAAAATGTATTTGGACACTTGGACAAAATATCAGATTGGAGTTATTGAGCGTATCAGTTCTCCAGATAACTTTTGTGATGGACTTTTGACTCTGCCAATATTAAATGTCTTTGTGCTTTTCAAAAAGCGGATGAAGGTATGAAGCTCAACAGGTTCTGGTGGTTGTTACACGGTGACTCCATGCTCTCTAAAGCCTTCAAAACAGGTTTCTCTGACCTGTAATACTTCCTTTTAAATTCCATGAGTGGATTCCAGCTCTTTGTGGCAGCGCAGCTTTTAGGAAGTTACCGAAACTTGATAATGCTTCTATTTACCAGCGGTTCCCTGACAGAATCACTTCAATGAGAGCTTGCACTTTCCTCAAACACACCCAGTGAGAAGTGAAATAAATAAAGCAATCAGCAATCATGAAGCCTGAATATAAAGATGACAGATTAAGGACAGCCAATTAGAAGGCTTCTCCACTGAAGTCAACTTATGGTTACTTTAGTTTTTTACCTCCTAGCTATAGTGGTCACTATCCCAGGGATGGTTGAATCATTTCATGCATCGGTGTCATTTATGTGGCATCACATGAAGTAGATTTTATGTCAAGGATCTATTTTTAATATTGCTTCAGTGGTCGTGTGGTAGGACCTGAAGAATATATGACATTTGGATTGGATTTCCATGCATCTCTAGAGTTCCTACTGTACCCTGACTAGTTCATATTTTACATATTTATTAGTAAAGCCATTGTGGCAGCTCTCACAGTGGGCCTTCTCCGCATGCTGGCAGCTTCCACCTCGCTCCGTTGACATTTGAGTTCACTGCTGGGTCTATTCCCGTATCAGTCTCCATCATCTTTCTCGCCCTCGGGCAACCGCTCTTTCGCCAGCCTCATTTATATGCAAACGAATATTAAAATAGATTATCATCATTAACACCGCTGTATCTTGATGAATTTTATTCAGTTGCTCTCCTCCTCCCACCCCCAGAGCCATCCATACTAAGGAAATTAACGTTCGCCACTTGGTTCCTTGAAAACCTCTGGGTGGGAAACAAGAAGCTCTTCTTCACTGGACTGTATTAATGAGGCTTTCAAATACGGGTGTGAAAAGTCTTTAATATTCAGTTTCTGAAGTAATTCATGGCATGAAGTCAATGGCTGCTTCCAAATTTGCACAGTACTGCTCAGAATACATAGTATGTGAGATTTAGAGTGCAGTTGACATGAAATAGAAACCTGTTTTTTAAAATGTATCTTATAAGTTTTATTGTGAACGATTCATTCATGTTCATAATTTTTTATTAAAATATAACAGAATCTTCTTGTGAAAATATAGATTTCTCTCTGGTAACATGCAGTTTGTCTACTTAAACACAGATGAACAGAAACATAACCTTTTTTTCAATAATTAATTTCACGCAAATGTATGACAATGTTTATGATTAATGTTAAAATATTGTTTATATTATAAAATATGCATGCATTTGGTGATTTTAAATTTCTTTTAGATATTTTTTTTCTCAAAGTACATACAGTGCATACACTTTATTTACAGCTTCTAAAAACCATCTTTTATTGGAATATATGCTATATACTGTAGGATTATAGGAGTACATTTTACAAGAGAAATGTGCTGTTTGTTTGTTTTTCACATTTAATTAAATGTGTTTCTTTGTAATTATTGGTAAAATTTACTAAAGTGAAAATTGCTTTCAAAATGTATTTTTCAGTCTTAGTACAAATGCACGTTCCCATATAGCATTCAAAGAACAGTTCTTTGTTGTTTTTTGTACAGGTTGAGAAACTGTCTGAAAATCTCTGAAATTTTTTCGTTGTTTGTCTTGGAGCAAAATCTACATTTTGTGAAATGTAATATTAATGTCCGCCATTTCCTCCATGGTCTCTTTATCTTTGCTCTGTGGGTGTAAAGCACAATTACTTTAGTGGAGTGCTTTTCTTTTGCTGCTGTTCAGACCTTTGTGAGGATTCTGGTCAAAGAGCAAGGGGCCAAGAATTTGAAATGGCCCATTGTGCGATGTAGATAATGAACAGCATTTTTCAAGCTCAGCTACACATTCTGACAGCTGCTGCGGAATCCCTCCACTGTATGAGCGGCATGCTTAAACACATTATTGTCTCTGTTACATGCTGGGGCTGACACTGGAACTCATCATCATTGTCTATTACAAAAAACACAGTTGCTCGTCAAATGCCCAACCTGCGTCATTCAGCATGGAATTCCAAGATTTGTGCGAATGGCGAGTCTGGTAATGAACACATCTAGACAGCTCTGTATAAGTAAATAACCTCATGCATTTTCAATAACCTCTTACTGGATGCATGTAAATGTTGGCATTTATTGCATTGGTTTGGAGGCTCTCTGTGCACTTGATGTGCTTCTATTTGCACCATTTGTTTCAATGGCATAATGAAGCCTGTGAATTGGAGCTGTCTTTTTATTTCTTTATATCTTAATACTGACTATGAACAAAGTTGACAATCCAAAGCATGAATGTGTTTGCATCATATTTTGTTAAACGTTATCTTCCAATATTCCTCCATGCAGATAGATAGATAGATAGATAGATAGATAGATAGATAGATAGATACATAGATACATAGATAGATGGACAGACAGTGAGAACTGTGAAAACCTTTTCATTTAATATGATGGATAATGAGCTGTTTCTGAAACTATACCAGATACTGTATGCCCATTAAAGTCATCATCAAGTCATCATACTTGCATACTTTTATCTGGAACCATTGAACTATGTTGGATTCATCTTGTCTTGTCTTCATGTACACGACTGCAGGATGTACCCTGAGCTAAAGATGAACAAAGGAAGTGCATAATGATCATCAACTCAAACTGATGGCTTCCTGTCGCTGTAGTTAGTAGTAGAGGAACGCAGCTCTTAACTACAATCACCTGTTCACTCTTTCACTGTCCAAATGAAGCACTTGAAGCTGATGATCCTTTCTTCCTTCCTCCTTACCTTCTTTCCAATATTGTTCCCCTTTTACTGCATTTATTGTAAAATAATATTTGATCTTAGTTTTTCTTCCTTCCCTCCATCCTCCTTCCCTTCCTTTATCCAGTTGTTCCCCCTTTCATAGTTTTTCCCTTTTTAAAGGTGTCTTTTGGCATTGTTAAAAAAGAACTTTTGGTGTAATGAAATGTTTATGCTGTTTAAGGTAAAAAATAAAAAAAAAACATTTTCCCCACACTGTACATTATTGTTTCTCCTCTATGCCCCGCCTTCTGAAACGCATTGATTTTTACAAAGCTCATAGTTCTGAAAAGCGAGGTGTGCTCTGATTGGCCAGCTATCCAGTGCGTTGTGATTGGAAAAACACAAAGCATCTTCATGGCAGCAATAGCAACATTACTACAGATAGAATCAAAGTTACGACTTCTTCCTTTGTGTAAACATTTGGGCAGTGTTATACAGTATCTATTCACGAACAGCTTGTAATATTCGAAAGAGGAAGGAAAACTTGAAATCACATCATATGACCCCTTTAACTTTTATAAATTTTAACTTTTTCCTTCCTTCCTTCCTTCCTTCCTTCAAAAAACCTAGGGATAAAATGGATCCCAGTTTCCACAAAAATATTAAACAGCATAACTGTTTTCAGATTTTATAATAATAAATAATTTCTTGTGCACCAAATCAGCATATCAAAATAATTTTTTAAGGGTCCAAACTGGAGTAATGATGTTGAAAATTAAGCTTTCCCATCAGGAATAAATTACATTATAAAACGTATTTAAATAGAAAACATTTTGAAATAATGTTTTTTTTCTTCATTGCTTTCTTCCTTCAGATTTATCCCTCTAATGCAGTTATTTAATAAAAAAATGTTTTCTTTATCTTTAGAGTTCCTATTTTAATGCGGTTAGTGTAAAATCATTTTATGGTGAGTGGTGCAGGATGCGTTTATGTGCATATATCAGCTTTGACATGCATACAGTCATGCAAATATTTCATTGATACAGTACTCCCACTTGAATTTTTGCATAAACATGTCCATTGTACATAACATGCAGGGGAAAACAGCTGGGGTCCTTGAATGTGTCTCATGGTCACTGTGCATTTTAGATTTCTTCACATTACTGTACAAAGGTGGTTTTATATGCTCTTTGATCACTAATAATTATTTATTTCCAGTAGTTGGCTCTGTCTGAGAATATTCTTGAGGCGACAAAAATAAATATACCTTCAAGAGAAAGCATCATATTCATTTGGAATCATAAATGTGTCTTTTTCTGTACTTGCATACAGTCCATTCCCGTTATACTTCATCCAGATCCACTGTTTAGATGCAAATGAGATGCAATGGCACTTTTGGAAAAGCAATTCTCACCACTGTTACTGACTGAAACTAAGACCACTTGAACGTAGTATTCGTGAAACTTGTCATGCATTGTCATGGCTCGCTGTTTGCATGATGTTTGAAAGAAGGAGACATAGTTGTGAAAGGACGTCTAGTGTGCCACACACTAATCAAGCATGTTGCACTGTTTGCAAATTTCGTACCCACCTTACTTTTCAAATGTCTCCACACTTCAAAACCCCTGTCTGTTTAGTCTGATCCAACTGAATATGTCATAGTTTAATTAACCATTCAATTCTGCTGTTGTTTTTGCAGTCTCATCTCTGCAGAGCAACATTAAAATCACTGGCGGCAGCAGCAGATGGAATTGGATTACTGACGGACAATGGAGGCAGGCCAAGATGCGCCTTCGCTCTGCTGTGCTGCATGGGAGCCTTCTACATTAGCCCGTGCTCATTCTGTAGTTAATGCTCTGTGGCGCTAACACTGGAAAACGCCATAACTCGGCCAGCTTCGTTTGAATGCGCTGTGAAGTTCTCCATTCAACCTGCCCCTGCTGATTGATTAGCTTTTGTCTGTCTGATTAAAGGCTGCGGCTCGTGTCCCTGTGCACTGAAAGAAATATATAAATGGGGGGAAAGGGAGAGAGAAGCGAAGCGGGAGAGAGGCAAGCGAAAGCACAAGGTTGGGAGAATGAGATTTGGCTTTGTCACTGGGAGAATGAACTTTAATCTCAATCACGGACTGAAAGTGTGCACTATAACGGCTAATCGCTAATGGGATGCTTCTGCTGCCAAGTAATAATCATGAAAAAAAAAAAAACATTATGTGCACATAAGGAAGGGAAAATATCATTACAGGAATTGGTTATGCTGACCTTTGGATTCGATATTCATTACGAAATCGGTTTAGTGATGCTTTTAGCTTGACACTCTCACTGCTCATTGTCAATTTACCACAGTTAAGGGGTTGTTACCAAAGAGCAAGACAAAAATCCTCCTTGACCGTGGTATAATTGTAGAGCATATAGCATATGGTCTTGAGTGGTTTATTGCTTCTATAATATGATGCCAACTGCAGTATGTACAATAAATATTTGCGTTTATTAATATTAATAATCACACTAAAAAAATCTTCCGCCAAGTTAAACTGTTCATTATGCTAACTGTAGGCTGTTTACCACTTTAATAGCTTGAAGCAATGTTCTCATAGCTCAAACTGACAAAACATGGTGTCAGCAAGGTCAATGGTTCAATTCCCACATACTGGTATAATGATTACATTGAATGCACTGTAAGTCATAAAATTGTTTACCAAATACATAAATGTAAATTGTAGCAGCATGCTGAATTTAATGTAGAAATGAGTTGATGTCAGGTCCAATGTGTACAGCATATATACTATCATTCAAAGTTCGGGGTGAGTATATTTTTTAAAGAAATTGATTCGTTTTTGTTCAGCAAAGAGTTATTTAATTAATCAAAAAATTTACATTGTTACAAAAAAATATATTTTATATGAAATATATGTATTTTTTATGTTTGTCAAAGAATCATGGAAAAATGCAGCTAAGAATTCAATTTTGCCATTACTGGAATAAATTACATTTTAAATATATTAAAATAGAAAGTAGTAATTTGAAATGTTAATAATATCACTGTTTTTACAGTCATGGTAAGCATAAGAAACTGTCAAAAACTTCTTTCAGAAGTAATCTTACCAAAAATGAGTGTTGTGATTTTTTTTAAATAGATAACTACTCATGCATACTATTCTGAAGTACTGAATGTTTGCTTTCTGCTTGAAGCCGTAGGAAATCTCTTTGTTGTCAGTGAGTAGTCAGGCCTTTAAAGTTTTTCTTTTAAGGCCTTTCCACTTCCAAATCTCGATCTTCCAATCATTAATGAGAGGATTTTTCTATCATATTTATAGATCTAATCACTCATGTGTAAAAATGACTCGTTAAAACTGTCATTCCGAGCACAGCTACCTCACAATGCTGTTTACATTACTGTTTATATAAAAGAGAGGCCCAGGGGCCACATTAATGATGATCTGGCCCCCCAACTCAAACAAGAGCCTGCAGTTGCAGTCTGTTTATATAACCCCTCAAGCTTTTTTTTCTCCCCATTGGACATGCATGTTAACGGGAATTTGGGAATTCTGTCAATAAGCCCAGGTGTCCACAAAAGCCTAGGAGGAGAAAACTGAATTTGAGTGCCATTAAGATGTGTTTTAAAGCCATTGTCAACACATCTTTCACCGAACAACATAATGTAGCATAATTAGCCATATTTGCATTTTGTAACCTCTTCGCTGGCAGAGCAGATTGTATTTTGTGCTGGCATATGGGCTTCCTTCAACACCATGGCACTATGGTTTATTAGTGGATTTCATGGGTGGCTGTAGTTTTTCACAATGCTTTGCAAAAGCAATGGAACCACTGAGTTGGGTCAATCAATTGTTTTGCTTTTTCCGTGTGCTTGTGCATGACTATGGGCAAGCAGTTTTTCTGAGAATACAGTGAAATGCATTCCTCATCCGACAAGAGCTTTTGATAATGAAGGTATTATGGATCGAGCATAATGCTATCATGCTCTCCGGCTCATGTTTACACTGTTTTTCATGGATGATGGAAAAACTTAAGAGGACTTACGATATAGCACGAGTCTTATTGAAGTGATGCATTTATGGTACTATTGTGTCCTTTTCAGAAGACTGAAAACCTCAGTTCCCATGCATTGTAATTGTATAGAATAGTGCAACCGGTATAATTAATACAAGTTTCAGAACTTTTTTGTTGCGTTTCAGAAAGTCTGTATGTTTGTAACAACATGAGGGTGAGTAAATAGCAGAATTTTAATTTGTGAACTATTCCTTTAAGAAACCAGATGGTAATGCATTTGTCTTTTCATCCTTCTGTTTCACAGTAGAAATATGGAGGACAGTGAAAATAAACAAGAGCTAGAGCAGGGGGAAATCACAGGCCATGATTCATAAACAAACCGAAACCAGAGAATTATTTGGGAAGGCAGAACATTATTGTGGTTAAAAAAAAAAGTACAGTAGATGCCACTTGGAAAGGGAGCCATTTTTATTCCGACACAAAACTGATCTCATCTGCACTGTAGTGCTGCGACGATTCTTAATCTCGAGACTTTAATATTAATAATCAGAGTCTGAAATGCAGTGGTGTTGCTTGGTGTTGTCAGCATAATACCTTTCATTATGATCGATGACATAAGCTTTTGGGACAGGCACGCTTACCAGATGTATGCTAGCAGAAGCTCAAAGGAAACACCCAGACAACAGAAGACACGTCCCTCAGGGGCGGAGGGAGTCACAACCTGGTCATCACTGAGCATAACTGAACAGGATGCACAGATTAATAGACTCTTGAGCTTTGTTCATGGGTGATAGATTTATAGCATGAACTATTTCTCAGTTACAAACAGAAGTATTTCCTGGACTGCCATTAAACATACAGTCACATGGCAAATTATGTTTTCATTTGACTGAGATTGACACTGCCATCTTAACTGAATGTGATAAGATACAATGACAGAGTTTGAATGAGTCTGACAAATCCTTCTCAGAATGAAACACTTTATCAGAATGGTTACTGAATTAACTTCTGATTAACTGAACCACAGGACTTTTATTTTCATTCATGTGTCATAGCAAGAACTGTTTTGTTCAAGGTTTTTAGTACTTAAATGATTATTATTACTCCTCATATAATTAAGTTTAAGTTTGACTCTCAAGGCCTCCAGTATTTATGCCTTACTTGTTCTTGGAGCTTTTTTATGAACAGAAACCGGGAGTATGGAAATAATAAATAAATTAACCATGATTTATTTTGTGTTTCCAGAATATTCAGGATTCTAATTCTGCGTAAATACTTTTTCGGTAAAATCAATAGAATTTTGAATAATTCTTAATTTGTAAAAATAAATGTAATGATAATTTTTTATTATTTTTATTAAATTATACAAATAAATATTTTTAAGTTATCCTGTGGCCCCCCTCTGAGCCCGTGGTCAAGGTCTTCTAGTTTAGATCCATTGGTTTAAGATACGATATGTTTTTTTTTTTTTTTTTTTTTTTTTTTTTATGTATTATTTTTGTATTTTTATTGTTTAAATTAATTTTAATAACTTTTCATTTAATCAATGTTATAATGAGTGGCGGTTTCTCCATTAGGGGGCAACTGGGCAATGCACCACCAAAGGAAAGGGAGGGATTTTTTTTTCTTTTACATTCAACCACAGTGTGTTATGCTAGCTTTCACTATCCTAGACTGTTTGTACTGCCTCTAAATAGTCCAATCAGCGTTGAGTCGGGTGTGTGTAGTACCGCCCCTATTTGTGCGATTTCTGCCAAACTGACAATCGCTCCGAGTGCTCTCATAGACTTCCATTCAAAGATCTTTTTTTCAAACTGCAGGCACTGCAATGCAATCTCAATGAGTTCCGGAAGGGCTCGCACTAACGTGCTTTTTTCATCGCGCGAAGCCTTAACTTGTGCAACTACTGGTGGGAATAGTGACATCCAATAATATTTAAAAACCATTTTGAATTTTAACATCAAGAAAAATGAAAAACTACTTTAATATCTTTATCAAAAAAAAAAATGGAGGAGAGATGGGGACAGCTATGTCTTTGCCAACTCAAATTCAGGGGGGGGGGGGACCACATCCTGGCGTCAGTCTTTGTTTTCTGCTGAATTGCGTTAACATGCATATAGAAACATAAAGAGAGCTAGCTTGATTTGTTAGAGTCTGTTTATTTTTAATTAATACTATAGTAGTTCAGTTCCCTTTACATCTATAACTAGCCGTTAATTTATCAATTGAATGGGTGACCTACACTCATTAATCGAGCAAACATTTGACCCCCCTCAGAGAATTGGCATGAGCCGCCACTGGTTATAATTAAAATAAATCTCAATTAATAGTTAATTTTATGTTTTTCTCAGCAAAATTATTCGATCCAATGGGTGGGCTGTAGGGTTGAACTGGTCTCCCATGCTGCAAAAACAGCACTGAATAGGAAACACTTAAATACAGAATCTTGGTGTGACTCTAAGTCATTTGATATTCATGCTGCTATTGAACCCTCTGAAGCCTCTATTGATGTTCACTTGAGTAGATGTTTGAAAGTGCAACCGCTGAAAACGTGAATGTCATTGTGACCCCCATAGCTTTAACAATCTTCACCCTGACTCTTTACTATCCCCCATTACATCACAAGCAAAATCAAGTAATTCAATGGTGTGATTTTTGTTTGGTTTCCTTCCCAGAAAAGACCTTGAGCGTCTGAGGTGGTTAAACAGAGCTTCTTGTGAATGCAGCTGGAGACACGGGTGCTATTAGCATTAGCTTCATGAGGCTGGCTGCTTGTAGGTCCTTTGGGGATGAAGCTGTGACCCAGTCCTGGTCTGCTTTTGAAAGTGCCATAGCTTGTGGTATTGACATCAGTGTCATGTCCAATCAGTGGCTGAGATTGGAGCACCCAGAGCTGCGAGGCTGGACTTGCCAGCTTTAATTTCCAAGTTGTCTCTGGTTTTTGCGAAAGGGTTGGGGGTTTGACTCCGGAGAGCGGCATGTCTCGGTCCTAATTAATTGCCTGTGTGACAGGGGTATTCCTCTGGCTGCATGTAGAATGTGCTATCACATGTGGCCCGCGGCCCGTCATCTCACTCTGCCTTCCAGCTGACATCAGAGCACTGTCATAACAGCAACCCCTGAAGCTGGCTTAAAAGTAAATCTGTTTACGCCTTTATGCAAATAAATGCTTACATGTCAATGTATTGTCCTCGTCTTTGCTTTGTAAATCAATATCTTTTCCTCTGTGTTTGGTTTCTAGATCAGCATTCTGGAGAGACAGATATTTGATTTCCTTGGATACCAGTGGGCTCCGATCCTCACAAACTTCATCCATATCATCACAGTGATTCTAGGCCTCTTTGGGACAGTACAGTTCAGGCCACGATATGTGACTGGGGTGAGTTTCCACATATTTTCATATTCAGGTTGTGACATATATTGTCTTTCCCCCCTGCAGTTAATGCTGTCATTTTGTTTTATTATTATACCACTGGTGTCATAAAAGTGTCTCACTTTGAATCTTAGCCAGGCACAGTGCAACATAAAAATAAGCAACAAATATACGTTTTTGTCCTAACCTTTTGCTACTATGATAAGAAACAAGACATT
Organism: Carassius gibelio; assembly: GCF_023724105.1. NCBI lineage: Eukaryota > Metazoa > Chordata > Actinopteri > Cypriniformes > Cyprinidae > Carassius > Carassius gibelio. The sequence goes on from NC_068415.1 coordinate 6,641,380, forward strand.
TTGACAGTTATTTGGTTTTAGTTTTGTTGCATTGGCTAGCCTTGCCAACTGTGGAATCTCATTAGTCATTATGCATTAGATATGTTCTGATTGGATGTGATTGTTTTACAAATTGACAATGGACTAAATTGTTACAATGGTGCATTTTCTCCTCAATTTGGTTGGCTACATTACAAACAAAGACCAACAATTGTTAATAAAAGTCACATCTCTGCTTAACAAAGCTTAAACCAGCCTAAATTGAATTTCTGATCTCTTCTGTTTAGGGTGGTCTTCCATCCAAATAAGACCAGCAATCCAGTTTAGACTAGTTTAAGATGGATCATCAATGCTCATTAAGTTTATAATAGCTTTCTACATGGCTTTAAGATGATCACCCAGTCTGACCAGGCTGGTTTTTAGCTGGTCTTGCTAGTATTGGTTCCTAGCTAAACTGTTGTTTAGATTGGTGTCCAGTTATCTCCCAGACTGACCAACTGAAAAGTGCCTAAAACCCTTGCAAACCAAACCAGCCTGGGAGACCAACTAAGACCAGTTTTTGCTGGTTTTAATATTACATTTTTCAGCTGGAATATGAGTATGATTTCTTTATTGGTCAGATTGTTTAGGATGGATCAACAAAGCTCAATGGGTTTATTTCAGTAGTTTTTATATATTTATTGTAGGAGATTTACTAAATATCTTCATTGAACATGATTAGGGTTGGGAATCGTTAGAAATTTTCCGGTTCATGGTCCGGTTCCACCTAACGGTTCCGGTTCTTATTTCGGTTCCATTAAAATCATTAAACAATTATTAAGAAATAGTGGTAAGGAAAAATGCACAATACTCAACTACTCAATGCTCAGTACTGTTTATTACTTACTGTCAACTTAAATTAAAGGTTGGTTATGTCAAAATGCAACATATATTACAGTGTAAAGATCTTCATAAGTAGGGTGGGATATTTTTTTGACATTTTCTGGTTCGGCTTCTGGTTTCATTTAAATGAACTATGTTTTTTACTATTTCTCCTTCACTGAATGTAGCATTGCTGGAAGGTAGTAAGTAATGTTGAGTAATGCTAGTCCATCAATCAGAATGTGTTTCAAAGTTGTTGTTTTTTACACTATCATTAACGTTTTTTTTTTCAAGCAGGAATAAGCTGCTAAATAGTCCCTTGAGGGCTGAGACACTTGTTAATTTCCCTTAATATAATGAAATATAAACGGTTAAACTTATAAACATGTATACACACTCTCCATAAAGTCCCTTTTTTACAAATAATAATGCAGTCAGGAGATGCTGTGATGCCATGAGTGGTTTCCACATTTTGAAACATTTAAAATGCATTAAAATAAATATTTTCTATCACTTTGTTTACCAGTCTTTAAATGACCTGTACACTAAATAATCTAACCCTCATACTTTCATAACAATAGCAGTCTATTTATTTAGTGTTCCAAGTTGAAGCCAGTATGTATATGAATGACAATATGGGACAAATATAATGTAATTTAGTGGCGGTAGGTGCAGCGCGCTGCTGTTAGATGTACAGTCAGGCCGGTGACACACTGGCTGCGTGGCGCCTGCTTCGCGTGTCTTTACACACCAGAATCGTGCCTGGCGCGCTGCTGCTACTGTGGGTGACATAGAGGTAGACCGCCGACAGACCGGGCTCTTGTCTTCATGACAAAAATATAAATATATAAATATATATACACGTTTTCCGCGCGGCTCGAGCGTGGCTGAGACTCGCGTCTCAAGCAGGCAGTCTGCAAGCTCTAACCTGTTAACATGGGAGCCGAATTCAAAACTGACACGCCACGTAGCTGAGACGCTCGCGCCACAATTCCAGTGTATCGCCAGCCTCGGACAAAAAGATGTGCAGTTATCAAAGGCGCGAGTGCACATACAGTCGTGGGAAACAATGTGTTCAGCAATTAAAGACGCGACAGTGCAACGAGTCTGTGGAATGTGCGTTATTGGAATCAATGTGCTCAGTGATTAAAGAGGCAGAGAGGTGTGTCTGTCATTCGGTTCGTGACATCCTTTATGGGAAACGCCGAATATTCAGAACAGCGGCGCAAGGCTGCTCACAGCGCTTGGTCACGTGTTGCACAAGAACCGTTTTTAGAACCGAAACTTATAAAATGCTCACGGTTCCGGTTCTTTTCAAAGAACAAAACCGGTTCCGAATAAGAACCGGTTTTCGGTTCCCATCCCTAAACATGATCTTTACTTAATATCTGTAATGGGGCTGACAAGAGAAGAGGTGTGTAGATCCATGTGTAAGCTTTTATAAATTAACAGTCAAAAACACGAGTAAACATGAGCAAAAGTCCAGGCGAGGGGCCAACATAAACCGAAACAGCAAGTCAAAAGGTAAATCCAAGATATGTGGGCAAGAATCAGAAATCAGGAAACACACCAAGACTAGACTAATGCCGCGTTTCCACTGCAGGAACATTACCCAGGAACTAGGGACTTTGGCCTGGTACATGGTGCGTTTCCACCGCAGGAACCAGGAACTAAATAAAGTTCCGGGGTAAAAAAATGCCCCTCAGAAAGTCCCTGCTGGTGAGGTAGTACTTTTCAAAGTTCCTGAACTTTCGGGGGTGGGACTTGGGCGCTAAACATCCTGATTGGTTGAGTTCACGCAGCATTGGTTGGGTTCAACCACCATTTATACGGAGCATTTTCAAAATATTACTGTTATTGTGTCTTGAAATTTAATTTTTAAAGTATTTCAGGCGAGAATGTAGTTGTTTAAAACTCAAATCTGTGTTTTTTTTTTTATAAAGACAGTGTTTCGCTCATCTCGGAGACGTGAACTCCACGTGATCAGCGGGAGCTCAGTCCTCATGTATACGCCGAGAGCAGCCTCACCTCGGCTAGATCTTATGTGCCGCTTGCTCTGATGTCTCTTTAGTGGTTAAACATAACATATAATTTGTTTTGGGTAAATCTAACTGGCTATATTTGGTCTGTATTCAATTTATCTATATGTTAAAATTAAAATAAAAAAGGCAAATTTATATATTAATTAGTCTCATTTTAATGACTGTATATACACATTTCCCTGAACTAAGTACATTTCTGGAGCTGTTATTATGTTTAAATGAAAACGAAAGGAGGCAGTGCTATTTGTCCCATTTCGTTTTATTGTACAGAGAGGAATATTGCAGTAGCCATGGTCAGCTGACTGATGTTATCAAGTACGTTGTTGTTTGCAGATTTACCGGATTTGCGTCGTCACAGACATCACACTCCCGAGACGAAAGCACAAAGTCCGCACTACTGAGGATGCACGTCCAAAATCAGCGTACTTTGTATTGAGAAACACGCGCAGACCTACATCACCAGTATATTTGCCTAATCTTCCCGGTACTTTACACCGTGGTGGAAATGCAGAAAGCAACAGGTCTGGGGGAAAAAAGTTCCTGAGAAAAAAAGTTATTTCGGTGGAAACCCGGCATTAGACTAGAACTAGAAACTAAGACAGAGCAATGGCTCTGTAAAGTGCTATCGCTTGGAGAGCAATAAACGCAAACCAATACCCAGAAACCTGAACAAGAACCAAGTGTGTAAATATAGTGAGTTATAGCTCTCAGGTGAGTGTGTGATTAGTGACAGCTGTGTGTGACTGGTTCCAGGGGAGCTTGTGATTAGTGCAGTGGAGCATGGGAAATGTAGTCCAGTCTGATGAGTAACTATTAGTGTAATGTGAGAGTCCATATGGAGAGCGGGTGACCTCTGGTGTTGAGTGAATGAAAAAATCTTAATGATTTTTGGCATAAATGAAAGATCAATAACTTTGACTCATATAATGTATTTTTGATTATTTCTACAAATATACTGTACCTGTGCTACTTATTACTTTTTTGTGCCCAGGGTCACATATATATTATATTAACGGAGAACAGTTTCCATTTACCACATTTAACATGGATGAGATTATACCGCTTGTTGTGACAGCATTTTTCTATAGTCGTGTACAACAGATATTTAACACCCTGGTCAGCATAACAGAGATATCATTGTACTGACAGACTGGGTCATTGCTTCAAATGTGATTCGGGCCATGTCACCCACCTGAGATGAAGCAGATTGCCTTTTTAGTGTTATGTGTCTCCCTTTGGAATAAACAATGCTCAATTTGTCAGTCTATGAGCAGTGGCCAGGCCAGAGAGTGGTAGAGAGAGCCTCCTACAGAGATAAATCGCCCACATTCGAACATTACTCTTGCTTATATCCGTTTTGGGGATGCTGTCAGGCCAGATACATTTTTATTCTAATTCAACTTGGCACGTTCCAGTGGCTGGCACAGGGCCAAATGAGGTTCCACTACATGCCCACATCTTCTATATCTAATGTCCTGACAACATGTCAGATTTCAAGATGGCAAAATTCCAAGTCTCAACGGTCTGGTGCGCAAGTTCTTGGGGGAAAGGTTAGGCCAGAACAGCCTTCTCTGAAGAAGCATTCATTACCTTCTCCCGCTGGATCAACTCGGAATGCATGCTAGAGATCTCAAGCAGGATTATGAGACTTAGGGTGTACTCACACTAGGCACGGTTGCCATGAACCGGGCCCGAGTACGATTGTCCCCCCTCCCCACTCCCCCTCTGGCCTGCACTCACATATAGGGTTTCAGCATTCATGCCGGAGCACGCTTACGTCATTATGGTGCGACAGTTTCGGGATAAACAGGAAGAGCGGCACTCTCTCAACACAATGGAGTCCATCGCTCAGTTTTTTTTTTTGTGGATAATTTTGTGTCGTTTGGTCCACGGTGGTCCACAGCCCTCTCACAGCCTGTTGTTAAACAGATGTGTCGCCTTAGTGGCGCGAAAATTTTCAAGTTATCGTGCTGCTAGTATGAGGATGTTTGCAAGCTACCAGCTGAAGTGCAGCAAGGACTTTGCAGTTTTGAGTTTTTATGAATTTTGCACCTCTGCCGTAGACCAAAGCGGCCCTTTCCCTGCCCATGTTGGTTTTGGAGCGTCGCAAAACTGTGACCTCTTCCAAGCGGGCCAGGGCCAGCTAATCGAGCCGCGCCCGGGCACGGTTCGGAGCACTCACACTAGTCAAACGAACCGTGCTTTGGTGGTCAAACGCACTCGGGCACGGTTCAAACTGGCTAGTGTGAGTACACCCTAAATTGAAGTCAGTCACTCTGTATAGACCACCCTTCTGCTCTAACATGCAGAGGTGGCTCATTCTTATACAGCAGTGCTTGGAAGGCAGGAGATACTTCAACCATGCTGTAGTTGGAAGACAAGAGTGATGTGCTGATCTTTGGCCCTAGCCTGAGGCACTTAGCAGTTTTTGCATATAGAACTGCAAATCTGTGAATAAATAACAGCTATGTTGCGACTGGCAATGCCAAAGAGGGTCAACCCTCTCATACAAGTTCAGCCTTAGTAAATGGCTGCAATGATGCTCAACTTTGTTGGAGATCATATCAATTACCACAGCAATCATTTAATGTCCATGCTGGTTTTAGCTGGTGAAGTCGGTGTTCAGCTGGTTTTAGTTGGTTGGTTAGCTGGTCTCCCAGTTAAAGATGTTAAAATCCCTCTAAAACCAGCCTGTAAACCAGCTATGACCAGGCTGGAAGACCAGTTAAACCAAGCCAACCAGCTTGTTTGCTCTTAAGATTGAGCAGTAGCATTGCTACAACTATAGCTAATCTTTATAACTACCTTTCTCAGTATCAATGTAGTAGTGTCATTCAGTGCACACAGACTGAACTAGTCTAAGTCTTTGGTTCTTTTAATTGTGAAGATTTTGGTTCACATTTAACAAAAACCCACCAATTCAACAAATTAGAATATGGTGACATGCCAGTCATACTCAAATCAACTCAATCAACTCAAAACACCTGCAACATTTTCCTGAGCCTTGAAAATGGTCTCTCAGTTTGTTTCACTAGGCTACACAATCATGGGGGAGACTGCTTATCTGACAGTTGTCCAGAAGACAATCATTGACATCCTTCACAAGGAGGATAAGCCACAGACATTAATTGCCAAAGAAGCTGGTTCTTCACAGAGTGCTGTATTTAAGCATGTTGACAGAAAGTTGAGTGGAAGGAAAAAGTATAGAAGAAAAAGATTCACAACCAACCAAGAGAATCGCAGACTTATGGGGATTGTCAAGCAAAATAGATTCAAAAATATGAGTGAACTTCACAAGGAATGGACCGAGGCTGGGGTCAAGGCATATACAGACATGTCAAGGAATTTGGCTACAGTTGTTGTATTCCTCTTGTTAAGCCTCTCCTGAACCACAGACAATGTCAGAGGCATCATACCTGGGCTAAGGAGAAGAAGACCTGGACTGTTGCCCAGTGGTCCAAAGTCCTCTTTTCAGATGAGAGAAAGTTTTGTATTCAATTTGGAGACCAAGGTCCTAGAGTCTGGAGGATGGGTAGAGAAGCTCATAGCCCAAGTTGCTTGAAGTCCAGTGTTAAGTTTCCACAGTCTATGATGATTTGGGACCAATGTCATCTGCTGGTGTTGGTCCATTGTGTTTTTTGAAAAACAAAGTCACTGCACCCGTTTACCAAGAAATCTTTGAGCACTTCATGCTTCCTTCTGCTGACCACCTTTTTGAAGATGCTAATTTCATTTTCCAGCAGGATTTGGCACCTGCCCACACTGCCAAAAGCACTAAAAGTTGGTTAAATGACCAACCATTGTGTTGGTGGCCAGCAAACTCACCAAACCTGAACCCCATAGAGAATCTATGAGGTATTGTCAAGAGGAAAATGAGAAACAAGAGACCAAAAAATGCAGATGTGCTGAAGGCCACTGTCCAAGAAACCTTGGCTTCCATACCACCTCAGCAGTGCCACAAACTGATCACCTCCATGCCAAACCAAATTGAGGCACTAATTAAAGCAAAATGAGCCCCTACCAAGTATTGAGTACATGTACAGTAAATTAACATACTTTTCAGAAGGCCAATAATTCACAAATTTTTTCTTTCTTTTTTTTTTTTGATTTTATGAAGTACTCTAATTTGTGGAGATTTGGTGGGTTTTTGTTAAATCTGAGCCAAAATCATTACAATTAAAAGAGCCAAAGACTTAAACTACTTCAGTATGTGTGAATTTAATTTATTTAATAAACAAGTTTCACAATTTGAGTTGAATTACTGAAATAACTTTTCCACAACATTCTAATTTATTGATTTGCACCTGTAGATCTTTTTTTTTAATCTACATTTATTAAAACCATGAAGCTAGCTGGTCATCTTCCATAAATTATAGCTTTCAGTTTACCTTAGCTAATTAATTAATTGGTGAAAGTTGGACCGGTAGCTTTGCTAGCTACATTTTGCTTTGCTGGCAGAGAGAAGAAACTTCATGAGTTGCGATTTTAGTCAAATTGGTCATACACCACACGAAAGTTGAATTTGACTGACAGGAAAAGTTGTTTACTAAATTGTCTGTCTATTGAGTATCTGTCTTGCTAAACACCTTCACACTAGAAAGCTTTAAAACCATTTTTCAAAAGGTTTCATTAAGCCAATATTCAAAGTTTGACAAACTTTGATTTAGAAGCTAAAGTTATATTTTTTATAAATTTATTAAAATGCTTGTTTTAATTACATTTTCTTTAATTCTGTTTTCTGTGGTATTTACTGTACCACAGTTCAAATTAAGGAAATGAATACAAATATTTAAAAAGTTCAAATCTGATTGGTTCACTAACCTGAAATCGAGTTGGTAATTTTGTAAAGGAAGGTTGTATTGTTCTTTGCACATACTCATTTTATCAAAGCTAAGTCCATATTGATCTATCTATTAGAGCCACTTTTGGGAAGCTACTCAAAATTCATGTCGCCAACTGCTCGTTTTCAAGTACTAAAGGCCATGTTTTTCCGCTCAAGTCCCATCAGGTAATTCAAATTGATTTTGCATTTCCCCTCGCTCAGTATTTCATTTGCACTCACCTGTCTTACTTTGAATTGGATCAAATAAGTGTTATTTTATCTAACGATCACTGCCTGCCTAACAGACCTTGGAGTTCTCACGTTGCGTACCTCTCACATTTTAATCAGTAAATACATGCCACAAGCTCATGAGCGAATACCCTAATCATTTGAACAAATTAATTTAAAGTAATGTTGGTTTACTGCATTCCCTAATGATCTGAAAAAGGATGAGACCTGTGTTTATTTAACCAAAATTTGCTTTATATTTTAAGACACCCCCCTGCGCCAGCTGCGATTTTGCAGGGGAATCTGTTTCATTGTTTTATAATCACATTCCGCTATTTCGATAAACGTTAGTTCATGAACCAGAGAGCGAGCCACCTTCACAAACTCCCACACAGGGTTCCTGCTTCCGCTGCGAAATGCATCGTCTGCCTGCACCGCGTCTTTGGCAGATTCCAGATTTGTGGAGGCTGTGTGTTTTAAGGAACACACATCGGAGAATTAATTACAGAGAAAATCTCCCACTTACGCTTTTATGGGCCAATTAATCACACATATGCAAATGCGTATTTGGCTAGTTGGTTGTTGGGGGGTCTAAGGTTAAAATGGGTATTTCAAACACCCTCTTCCTGTCTCTTTCACAGTATGCAGTCTGGTTGGTGCTGTGGGTCGCCTGGAATGTCTTCATCATCTGTTTCTATTTGGAAGTGGGTGACCTTTCAAAGGTAACATCTGATTTCATACTACTTTTGCAATGTGTAATCCCTCAGCTTTGCAATAAGTGTTTTCTGTTTATATGTCTAAGCTTTTAAAGAGTGGCTTTTTAATAAATATGTTGCAGATCATCAACTTACATTAGTAGTAATGTCAGGAAAAGCATTTATTGGTTCTTTTGTCAGTGTTTCAGTGTCACAGCTGGGTCTAAAATCTTATTTAGAGCTGGAAGCAGTGCTTGGACGTATAATTTGAAGCTATTAGAGCATGTCTTCTTAGTTTGCCTAGTTTTCTTACAAGTGACTAATCAAATAATGAGACTGATTAGTTTATCTAGATTCAATTTTTTTATTTGATAATATCCTCCGACTGGATGGAATCAAAGTCTGAATTTAAAAAATCGTAGTCGGTGAACATCATTCACTACCCAATTTTCTATTAAATCTGTCAACTTAAATCTGCAGACTGCCCTCAAGTTTCAGCAACTAGCATCAACTTATCCAAACTGTAAAGCGGGGCAAAAGTTGCATAGTGCATTTCAGCCTTTAGCAAACTCATAGCAATGCTGTGACAACTGCTCAGAAACAACCCAGCAACCGCATAACAAAATGACAACCATTTAGAACGTAGATATGCAGAGATGCCCTATTTGACGTCTCCAGATACGTTGATGTGTCCACCATTGTGGAACAAACGTCAGCTTGATATATTTATATTTAAAGATATACATGCATAAAACTTGATTTTATAGATGCACACAGTCAACTTACACTCGAGTGTTCACAGACCATTCCTAAAATGGCGGATGGCTTGTGTATCATGGCCCATAGAAACAGTCGCTTATGAGGCATCTACATATTTATTAGGGGTGCTCCGATCACGATCGGCCAATCGTTATGCGCATCTCGTCAGTAAAGCCGGTTTTCTAATCAGCGGTTAATTTCATCAGGTGCGTGATTTTACATAGAGCAGCTGTTACTACACAGAGCCGTTGTTAATAGAGAAGATGCGCAAATCCACTTCATTTTCAGCGTTTATTGGCGCATTCTCTCAGTTAACAACGGCTCTGTGTAGTAACAGCTGCTCTATGTGGGGATTGCATATTGGGCATTGGGATTGCATATATATATATATATATATAATTTAGAAGACCTTAGCAACCACATATGCAGCAACACAATGAAACCTCTAAAAACACCCCAGCCGTATCATAGATACACAATAAAAAACATTCAGTACATCAGCAGCGCAGTAGCAACCACTCAGAACACCCAGCAACTGCATATGAGGCAACCCAATGACACCCATTCAAAACACCCCAGCAACCGCATAGAAACACAGTAACAACCATGCCCCAGCAACCATAAACATAGCAACGCAATGACAACCATACAGAACACCCCAGCAACTGTGTAGATACACAATGACAACCAATCAGAACACCCCACCACTCACATAGCAATGCAATGACAACTAATCAGAACACTCTAGCAGCAACATAGCAATGGATTAACAGCCACTCAGAACACCTTAGCAACCAGATGTCACAACACAGTGACAACCACTCAGAACACTCTAGTGACTGCATAGCAATGTAGTAACAAGTACTCACAATGGCATAGCTACTACTGTACATAGTGATGTGTTGGCACCCATCCACACCTATCTTAGTGGTGAGTTATACACAGGAAAACACCATTCACTTTTTCCCCGAAAATGCATAAAAGTGTCCATCCAGGGCTTTCAGGCCACTCTGCCCTATCATTGCTCTAGTCAGTATGCAAAGCATATTTGTACTCTTCCATGGCTTTGTGTATTTTATTACATCATTGGTCATAAGATTTGTGAAGCATTGCAGGGCAAGTGTGCTGAGGTTCTATAAGGTGGACAGAAGTGATGTAGTGTATCGCTGATGAAAAAAAAGCAGAGGCAAATGTCTGCACTCCTTTCCGCGGGCTCAGATCTGTAATGGAGATTGATCCTTTAATCTTTAAATCACCTAGAAATGTCTGGCAGTCAATCTGGTCTTCTGGTTGATACGTCATTAACGTGCAATCTTATCAAGCATCTCAGATGACAGAATGAACATTTCACTTTAGAGCTGTTGGTGCTTTGCAAGCTACGGTGTCAAAGATGTCAGACGAATCGCCAGCTCCAGCTATCATTTCTTTCTTATAGCCTCTCACGCCATTAGGTTCTGATGTGTCACACATCAAGGTTTTTATATTAGCAAAGCCATAGCTTACAAGATCAGGATAGCAAAGAGGATTATATTAGGTTGGATTCCTTGCTGTATGCCTCAGTTTCTTTTCTTTTCTTTATTTTATTTTTTTACTTTTTGATGAGGAGAGTATGAGAGCATCACCTTGCATTATGTGCATGGTATCTGCACCTTGGGTCCTAGTTTAGAAATAAATCCCACAGTAAAGGATGTTAATAGGGATTAGAAAAAGGAAGGTAAGGAAAAGGGGGTAAAAGGCTTCATTTTAAAACAAAAATAGATTGTGAGAGAGATGTGAGTGAGGATTTATCAAAAGAATTCCGGTGGTATAATTTGTGGGATATTGTTTATTAAATCCAATGACCATATCACAAGACCAGTGTCTGTTGTGAGAATAGAATATAAAATAGATAGAACCTCTACTGAAAGTGAATTATTTAAAATATAGCAAATATTGACTCTTACGAGAGACTCCCATAACAACAGATTCCAACATCTGGAGATGTTGCAAAACGAATACACGAAAAAGTTCCCTCATCTTTTGTGAACATTAAATTGTTGCTTCATTTAAAGGGATAGTTCACCATCAATAACTCACTCTCCTGTCATTCCAAAGGTTAGTATTTAGTATATTTCATCTAATTTTTTGTATTATTTATATTATTATATTATTATTATTTTTTGTTTGGTTTTAATTTAAAAAAATAATTCATGTTTTAATTAATTTTGTTATATTTGCTTTTGACCTTTTTATTGATTCTTTGTTATTTTAAATATTTCTACTTAGTTTTCATGCCTCACTCAGTTCACAGAAAAATTGAAATTCTGTCATTATTTATTCATGCTTGTGTCATTCCAATTTTGTTAGAATTTTGTATATTTAATATAATTTTAGTATTATTTATGTTATAGTATTTTGAATTCTTTAATTTTTATATTTTAGGTTTTTATTTACGTTTTTGTTGTTTTGATTAGTTTTGTTATTTTAAATATTTCTATTTAACTTTTAGATTTATTTACTTATAGCTTAATTCAGTTAGGTAACATTTCTAATTTTCTTTTTCTTTATTTTTAAGTTAAAAATTTTCATGTAATATGTATTTCAGATTAATTTCAATTAATGAAAATAATTGAAAAACATTTTATTTGACAATGACAATGCTGATCCAAACAACACTGAACCCTCTTGACTCTGGTCGAACGGACAAATTTAAGTTCTTCAATGTATTTTTTATTTTATTTTCATAAAAAAAATTTTGTGATCTTTCAAAGGAAAATAATTTTCGTTTTTGAGTAAACTATTCCTTTAAGACTATTTATAGTGATCAGATTCGTTTCAGTGCTCGCATTCACAGAACAAGCCTCAAAATGCCACCCAAAAAGTGAAGCCCAGTTGATGTGGTGCAGCTTCGGTGCTGTTGGTCCGCTGGATTGGCAGTCCTGATGTGTGCTTCTGAAGCTCGTCGTCAGAGGGGCTGGCAGCCTGTCACAGCTAGCTTTGTGGGAAAAATCGAGAGCCTCCACAACCCTCTCGAGAGCCTCTCCGTGAGTCTTCATTGCCGTTCAACGCCCTCTTCGTTTTTTAACTGGAGAATTCGCACAGCTTCACATCCCACAAGGGATCTTGTCAGTCGTTGTCAGCTGGAGAAGAAAGTCACTTCGGTCTCCTTGATGTATTTACGGTCTCTTTCGGAAAAGAGAGAACTTGAAGAGGCAAACAAATGGAGTTCGTGGATCTGCCTCACAGAATCTGCTCCCTAAGTCATCAACACAGCTTTAATTAGTTAGAGAAGTTATAGGATATTATTTAGCATAATTTATTTCCTTGTGACAGTGCAGCTCATGATTTATTAATGTGCATGTAATGTGTTTAACCAGGGGAGAATCCGCTGAGACCCGCTGAGGCAATTAGATTTAGATCACACAGAAACAAATGAAGATAAATACAAGAGACAATTCCCAGTCTCTCATTTTTTAGGTCACACAGGACTCATATAATTCAAGACTTATATCAGTAGGACGTAAAGGTGCAGGAATAGACATGTTAGATCTGTCGCAAAAACTAGTGAGCTGCCTACAGTGACAGCATTTTACCTAAACTAATTGTGATGCCTAAATATGCTAGGGCATTGCTTTTTAATGCAGTCCCAGAATGTCTTTTGATAAGCTCTTTGGGGGATAAAAAAATTCAAGATGGCAGCTGAAATGATAATAAATTATAATAATAAAAAAAAAACTAATAATAAACAAGTTAAATCTAATTTAAAAACACAGTTTTTACACGATTTTGTGTGCTATGTATTTTTATGTATGATAAAGCATTGTTTGTGTTATGCTTTGTGTCTTGACAGGCCGATTGTTAGCTTGGCAACATGCTAATTAGCATAGCAAATTGACTGACATTTGTGGTAGTTGGCCAAATGTATGTGTGCAAGCATTACCTGTTTATCCACTCATTTTTAACAATCTAAATGTGAATATTCAGGATGTTATTGTCTGTCACAAGCCCCCTCTCTATCTCCAAGTCCACATGTGCATGTTTGGAAGGGGATTTGGGAGCCATTACTTGAGGATAGTGGTGCTGAGCAAAAGTGACAGCAGAGATTTTGAGGAGGTGGCCAATGTAAATAGCACCGCAGCCTCCATCCAGTCCACTACTTTATAAGCAAACACAGACAGTCTGGCAAAAGACGGGAGTTGCCTATTGCACCTCGCTTTGCAATCTCGAAGATGCTCCCATTCCCACTGCCTCTTCCCTGAGGGGAGATTGCACACTTTCCTTGCTGCTTTTATGTCGAGTTTAGTAAGCTCTGTTGTATATTATGAGCTACCTGTATTCATATTGTCTGTACATTTAAGAGTCTCTTTTAAGAAACAGCCTACTGCTAGAATTTTTTGGGGAAAAAGATTTAAAAGGGGGGGTGACATGCTCATTTTCACTCAATATCCTGTTAATCTTGAGTACCTATAGAGTAGTACTGCATCCTTCATATCTCCAAAAAGTATTTAGTTTTATTATATTTATAAGAGAAAAAAATTGTCTGTGCCGATTTTTTTCGGAAAAACACGAGCCACTGGAGGTGTGACGTGTGGGCGGAGCTAAAGAATCACGAGCGCGAGTAGGCTTTTGCGTTGAGAGCGTTTGGAAGTTGTGACATTACCGTGAGTAAAAAAACATCATCCAAAACAAACCATGGCTAACAGTCAGATTCAGCCGTATATTTATGATCCAGAATCAGATCCAGAGGCTGAAACTGAACGAGAGCAGCAGCAGCAATGACTCGCTCCGAGCGGGGCTCGAACCCGGGTCTCCGGCATTGGAGGCGGACGCACTAACAAGGAGGCAGAGACATTTTAAGCAGTTTTACTCACCGCCTGCGGTTCCAACACACGATCGTGACCCTTTTTCGTTGGGATTGCATCATCCTTAAGAAAAAAACGATACGCAAATCCGTCGTCAAACTGGGCCTTGTTTGTAAAACAAGCATCTTCGAAAATGCAGGCAACAAACAAAAACACTTGCACAACTCCATCGATGCTCTTTAAAAATAAACTCCATCCACTGGTCCCTTAATGCTGTTTTTTCTTTGGTAATCTGTGCAGGGTTGTCTTGCCCTGGCAACCAAAAACACACTTCTTTTGTGACTTTTCGCGACGCTCTCTCTCTGATCAGTGAATGTCTGTGCTCAGCCTCTCAGTGCTCTGCTATACGGGAGCGCGCGCTATATGTATGTATATATATATATATATATATATATATATATATATATGTATATATGTATATATATATGTATATATATATATATATATATATATATATATATATATATATATGTATATATATATATATATATATATGTATGTATATATGTGTGTGTGTGTGTGTGTGTGTGTGTGTATATATATGTGTGTGTATATGTGTGTGTGTGTGTGTGTATAAATAATATATAATATATAGAGTATTATTATTATTATCTTTTTAAAATAAAATTTTCTTTTTGACAGCACAGGAATAAATTACATTTTGAAATGTATTGAAATAGAAACCATTTGTTTAAAATGTTAATAATATCTGGATATTTTATATATTTTTTATTATATTTTTTGGATATAATAACATAAAATTATGTTTTTTACACAAATTCCACACTGAACGCAATTATTCTCTAAACATTTCCAGAACAAATTCTTAAAACTTTTAAGCTGTTTGCCTGGTCGCATGAATTTGTATTTATTATATTGGTATTTCACAGTTGCTGTGGAGCTGGTGATATTACTGTCAAAATAACAGCAACTTAATCCAGAGAACTATGTTGCCTTGGGTTTATTTCCCCCCTTTTCAAGGAAGGCGGCTTAAAATGCCTGGCCCTGTCAACACACTCCGAGTCCTCATATTCAGTAAAATGTTGGAAGTCTGAAAAACTGTCAGGGGTGAAAGTGATAAGATGATTTATAGTCAATTTCAATAGGAGCTGGGGGGGAAAAGCTGGAGCTGTCAGCTCTGGCTCCTCAAAACAAATGACTTCAAGCCCATGCACTGGCTCAATAAGGCTATCATTCCCCATCAGGACTCATCACTGCCACTTGATCATGGAAAGAAGAGATGCTTGGGAAGGTTTTTGGGGTGCAGGTGAGTCAATGCTACACCCGTGTTAGGCTGCCCACTCTAATGCGGCTCTTTGGCTGACAGTAAAGCTCATAGAGATAATTGTTTGCCTCTCAGAATTCAGCAGTGTGACCACAACACACATTTTTGCTAATAAGATAACAAAATGACATGGTCTTTGGGTTTGACAGTACTGACTTTATTTGTTACTGGATTTTTAAAGCGGAAAACAACAAGCTTGTTCGAATGAGAAGTAGGAAGTTGTTTGTGGTGTGTTCCCATGAATATAAGTCCTTAATGGCAGTTGTTTGTTTTTTGCAGTATTTAGCGGTGCAAGATTATAGCTAAAGTTTGAGTTATTCAATAGTCAACATTTTTGTTGCCCTTTTGTTCATATAGCATTACTTTAAAAGTGCACAATAAATTACTTTTGAATTCTTTATTGAATATATATACTTTGAAAAATAACAGCATTTATTGATTGATTGATTTATATTAAAATATTTTTATATATAAAAGTGAGCTAAATACCCTACTAAAGCAGTTTTAACTATGTTGTTCTCTGGCTTAAATTCCAGCCTTGGGAAACTTTATAATATAATTTAGTTTTATTTTATTTATGTGTGTGTAAATATATAAAAACTTAGTTAAATAGCACATGAAATGATTTGACAAGTGGTTTTCTCACTGAGGTATTTCTTAGTGAAGTAGGAAAATAAAATGTTCCTCCACATGATTTGTTTTTTGTTAGTCGGTTGACAAAAAAGACAAAAAACTGTATAGTACAGGATGAGTCATCACTATTTTTAGTTCATTTTCCTAGAACAGAAAAACTGTAAATTAAAATTTTGCTTATCTACTAAAATTAACTTTCAAATCGCACACGGGCTAAAATCCATAAAGCTCTCATTTTGGTTTAAATGCGATCTTTGAGGACATGTACTGTATTTGGAGTGACGGTAGGTTAATGTGAAGGGAGAGAGCAGGGTGACAGCCCAATCTTATTTATTGGGTGCTCAGATTTTTGAGGCCGATAACAGATCACCGTTCACCGATCACAGAAAGCAGTATCTGCCGATACGATCACCGATACTGGTCTTTTTAAAGCCTTATTTTTATCATGTAGAATTATTTATACTGATGATCCAATCAAGATATTTCGACATTTATTCAGGGCTTAAATTTCATTTTTGAAAATGAATTCCCCTCTTAGGTGACTCTTGTGAGAGGGGATTTATTATTTGGACTGGTGGGTGGGGGGGCTGGGGTTTAGACATTTAAAAAATATATTTATCTCACCTAAATATTTGATCATGCACTACATTTTTGTTTTGACAGTCGTGTAATAGTAGCACAATAGCTTATACACAGCACAAGCCTGATTTCATGCGCTGTATGTGAGGCGGCCTTTTACACCAAGATCACACATTTCTACGTTTGCAGTGCGTATGCAGTCCATCTGTGGAACGTGAGCAGTACAGATCTGAGGCTGTGTACTTCAAACACAACATTTATCCATTATTTTCATTTCCTTTAGACCTAGCCAAAAAGCCATAGCCTATGTGTTAACTGTGAAACAAAGTAGACTTTCATTATATGCACTTATGGTATAATTATTACATTTTCGTGTCAATTCATGTTCATATTTACTGCAAACAATGTGTTGCTACTGTAATTCAGCGCTTGCAGTGCAGCAAAAATAAACTTGGTGCGGAAACAATTTCTGCACTGCTGCAGATGCACCACTCCAGGCGCGTCATCAGCTTGAGATCCTTTTTTTGAGATCGCCGAGCAAACATACCGGTGTCCGATTAATCGGGGTACCCCTAATTATTTCAGATGAACATGGAGCTCTAAGGGCTTCCAGTGCTATTAAAATGACCGTCAAAGTTCCCCTTTTAATGTGCTATCAGAGCTGGGTAGATTACTTGTGAATTGTAATCAGTTACTGATTACAGATTACATGACAAAATTTGTAGTCAGTAGTATAATCTCTTAGATTACACATTTTTGGTAATGTAATCTGATTACTTTTGGATTACATTTGTGCTAACCCTTATTTGATAGCACATATATTGAAGTATCCTAATCTTGTACTATTTTGACATCATAAAGAAAAAATGTATTCCACAAAATATGTTTAATTCACCAACAAGAGCCACAATTGCTTCTTTTTCGAGTGCAATGTGTGGCCCGTTAACACTTACAAAATACTAACAATATTGTGCCTTGCTGTTAATGTTTGCTAGTAACGCTGAATAAAACTTATAATTAATTACTTATAATTAAGTAAATTTAGAAAACAGCTACACTACAAAAAACAATATTGAAAAAGATGAAATTTGAAGCAATATCACTGCCAGGTTAAATATTTAATCTAATAAAACACTAGAAGTGCATATGAATGTATCAATGAAGAAAAAATAGCATTGCAAACATAAATTTTGAAAAAGAATGAATTGAGAACAACTTATTACCATTGTGTAAATAAAATGTAATCATGTAATCCATAAAAAAAGTAACTGTAATCTGATTACGAGTATTTTAAAAAGTAGTTTACTCTAATTACAAGTACTTGAGTTTTGGAATCTGATTACGTAATCCAGATTACATGTAATCGTTACTACCCAGCTCTGTGTGCTATTAAGATCAGAGTGACACTAATGCGCCATTGAGACGTTCGCTACGTGTGCAGGAGATCTTACCTCTGTGTCTGAGAAGAGGGGTTCAATTTTCCACAATGTCAGTTCATTTGTTGAGACTACATTTAGAGCCAGCCTCGCTCGCACACGGGGCCACTGTTCACGCGACACTGTACTCGTCCTAATCAACATGTTTTTGAGAGTCCAGCTATTTTCATTGTTTGCTTCAGTCTTGAGGGAAAGTCTGTTCATTAAAGATTCTTTTCACTGGTTATGGGAGCTACTGCCATCAATCACATCTCGGCAGGAGGCCTCGGTTTGGGTCCCATTGCGCTCTTTGAGAATTAAGCGTGTCATCCTCAATGTCACTCAGCGCAAAACACACAAACACTCACAAAGTCTTAAAAATGCACAGATCTCCTCAGAGATGAGACTACGCTGCCATTATTCACCCACACAGACAATCAGATGCTGTGTTTCAGCAGGGTTGAGTCATAAGTGATAATACTCAATGAACTGTTGGTATTTTTGGGAATACCTGAACTATGAAATGAGCATTGAAATGACTACTAAAATAATGCGTATTACCATATTCATAGTTTGTTGTGTTTTATACACATACTTTGTAGTGGTTTGAAGCCATGAGGGATCTTAGCAATCAGGCCAATCTGCAGTTTATTTCTTTATTCAGTTTCTGTGTTTGGTAAATATATATCTGTGCTGGTGCACCCATCAAGCTTGTTTACTTTCTTAACCAGCACATATCAAATTAAAAAAATAATAATAATTTAGCAAGTAAAAATATGAGGCATTATGAAAACAAAATTCCCAGGGGTATGATTCATCACTTCTGATTATAGTATATTTATTTATTTATTTATGGCTTATTTTGGTTCACATTTCGTATTCTATCTACATAACTATCATTCACATGTTTGGGGTTGGTGAGAATTTTTTTATTGTTGTTGTTGTTGTTAAAGTTTTTGAAGTACATATCCTCACCAAGGCTGCATTTATTTGCACAAAAATACAGTTAAAACAATCATGTTATGTAATATTATTGCCGTTTAATAATAAAGTTTATTGTTTTTATATGTTTTGAAAAAACATCTGTAATGGCAAAGCAAAATTTTCAGCAGTCATTACTCCACTTCAGTGTCATGTGATTGTTCATAAAACTTTTCTAACTTTTTTTATGATTGTTAAAAACAGTGCTGCTTAATATTTGTGTGAATTTTCAGATTTTTTGATAAATAAAAAGATAAAAAGAACAGCATTTGATTAATTTTTTTTTTTTATAAATATATATATTTGTTTTGTTTTTTGCAGCCCTTTTGCATTAAAGGGACACTAAGTAGGAATTACTCCCATCTAGTGGTGAAATTGTATTTTGCATTCAAACTAATTTTGCTCTCCAGCGCCTCGCTTTTTCAAATGCGCGTTGCATCTACGGTAGGCGATATGTACCAAAAAGCTTTGACGGGATGTCTTCTAATAGCACTTCGTCGAGTTTTCCTTCAGGTGAACAGGTGTGTTATTTCAAACAAACAGCAACATGACCATAAACAAACGAATGTTACAGTATGAATTACTGACTGTGGAAAACATGAAATATTGTAATTAGTAGTTATGTCTTCTTTATTCGTTATATTTTCTGAATAATGTGCATTGTTAGATATAAAAAAAAAAAATATTATAATATAGACTGTAACACTGACTTACCTGTCGAGAAGAAAACTGGCCACTTCAGCGTCTCTTTTGAAATCTTTATCCAGCATTAGCTCTTTCCACCTAGAAAAAGCTTCCCCGACATTAACTCTTGTTTTCTGTAATCTACGGTCACGTTTCCTTTTACGTTCTATTTTTGACTGTTTTGGCGACAATGTTTTCTTCTCCTGTGGCGTGGCATATGTATGGTCCATAATAAGAATGCAATCCAGACTTTTAAACTTGCCGGTGCAGTTTCAAGCGCCTCTCACTGCTCTGCACCTGCGTTTCTGGCTCTGACCGAAAACGCATTGTGGAAACGCGTTGGCTTAGTACTTTTTGTCCCTCTCTGCTATTATAGTTTTGCAAGATGGCGGAACTACATGGAAGCCTCCGTCGACCTACCCGTCCCATGTATATAAAGATAATAAATTCTTCATTTACGAGGATTAGTTTAAACATTGGCATAGGTATTTGTACACCATTTAGGGCATATTTATGAATAAAAATATTGATTTTAGATAATAAAATACCTAAAAAGTTACTTATTGTCCCTTTAAAATCATTTTATAGTGTAGCACTAACCAGCATAAACCAGTCTGGAAAGTCAGGCATGCTGAGAAATCTGCCAGCCGTGTTTCATCAGTTGAGGAAAGATGGAGTGATTTGTCGGGGCTTGACCAGTAGATGTGCGAGGAACCACTTGTCATTTCCCAACATGGTTCCAGCCACTCAGAGTGAGATGTGTCAGCAGCGTGAGCCTAGAACCGGCTCCAAATGCTCAGGATGCAATCAAAACCCCAGACCACCCACCCCTCTCATGGGGAACAGGAAGCTGGGTGGTAAAAAACAGGAAGCTGCATAAATTAGAATCCCAGAGGAGGCAGCGTTTGAACAGAGAGATGTTTCTCCACATTCTGTAATATGATGAAATGTGTGTACAGAAGCAAAAGCAGAAAAATCTCACTTTGGCATTGTGTTCTCAGAGTTAAATCATAGAGGAAGTGCAGGCATGTAGTTCAACCTTCACTGTAGTATCTCAAATGAATCACGTTTTTGTTGGAAGTGCAGGGGTGTTAGGTGATCTCACGAGTGTTTTTTTTTTTCACACATTTTTCAAAGCGTTATTCTTTTGAAAGTAAAAGTGGGGAAATGACTGTGTTACTGGCTTTCACACCAAGACTGAATGATTCACTCCAACTAGGCGTCTCTTTGTTTCATACAAGATTCACTGATCAACATCCTCTTGTGCCTTAATCCATGTTGAACGACCATCACTCAGCCTACGCCGTGAAATGTTAATAGCGAATTAAATACACCCACAAATTTGAACTTTAAAGAGATGTGTGACTGAATTTGCAATAGGTTATTTAAATTGATGGTCTTCTAATATAAGTATTCAGAATGAGACTTTTAGAGGAATTATTGACCTTGTGGATGGATCCAGAAGTGTCATTAAGGTGATCTAATTGAACCTATATTAAATATCTACAATATCTGTTTAGGGTGGCTGTATACACACACACACACACACACACACACACACAGTTATGGTATTATGGACACCAAATGATTGATCTTACTACTTCTTTCACCGTTAAGTATCAAAGTTGTCTTCTTTAAGGATCAAAGTTGATACTTCTTACGCTACTTTAGACATTGCAAATGATGAAAGTGCCATAAAATAAGTAATGTAATCATTTAGTCACTGCTAAAAATATCTACGTTCATAATACTATTACATAATACTATTTCAATATCTGATTTTTAATCGGAGACTTTGAGATCTTGACAAATCTGAGCACAGTTTTGTAAAACTCTAGAGGAGACACTTGAGATTGCTGCTTTCTCCTGTCAGAAGATAAAGCTGAGAAGCAACGGACTTCTCCATTTAGTCCCATTGCTGTCTAGGAGAAACAAACGAGAAATTAAAGCCATCTCATTTGTGATTTGTCTTCCCCGTGTGTAGTGTCTTAGCTGTCAAGTGTGTATTAAACAAATGAATAGCAATCAGCCTTCGTTGAAGGTGATTTATATGTGTGCATATGTGAGTGTGTGATCTTTTGGAGGACTGTTTGTGTAAATCTCTCTCCGTCTCTCTCTTTCTTGCTCTTTCGCTGTTCTTTTTCTCTGTGCCCCATTACACACACAGAGCAATTAGTTCATTGACTGTGAAACACCAGGGCTCGTTCTAAAGGTCAAGCTTAATTCACAGTTGCTTGAAAGAATAGCTTTTTTCTTTTCCAGGCAAAAAAACCTGTAACTACACCTAAAATATCAACTATATTTATTCATATCATTATTTATGTATTTTTCTTCAGAAGTAGAAGAAATATAGTTCTAATAATCATTTTTCCTTATTTTCTTTCCTTTGGTGCTGAAGGTTTCACCAAAGCGCCTCTGGTTGGGGTATTAAAAGACTCGAGTGGTTTATTGGTTTCTGCAGAGTCCACTGAGGAATGTCTTCATTTTCTTGTCATGGAACATTAAAGATATCAGTAGCCTACCTGCTGTGCCTCTCATTTTCTGTGAATCGGTGGAATTTTTCACAGAGCAATTTGTAGAGTGCCAAGGAAAACGTTTTTGACTGAAGGGCCTTTTCTAAATGGTTTAAACAATATTGAAAATGCATTATGTAGTTGTTATATTTTGAAAATTAACCAGAATTAAATGTAGATCAAATAGGACTGAAAAAAATGAAATTTTAATTGGGGGGGGGGGGGGGGGTTATAGCTAACCCCTTAGCTACAGTTCCAAAAAATGATTGGGACCGTACTGGACAAAGAAAGAAAGCAGCCAGCCAAGCGGAAAAAAATAAATTAAACTCTAACAGCTGTTCATATTTTTGCTATAAATCTGTTGCACAGGCTCTGTCAAACACCTCCGAGCTCTGGAGGCTGAACAGACAGGGGAAAGCTAGAGTTTTTAGATCAGGCTAGTTTAAACATGATTATGCTCATGTGTTTGTGGGTTTTTTTTTTCAAGAACTGCATAGAAAAGACTATCAAATAAATTATATTTATATAGTTATTATATTATATTATATTATATTATATTATCAAATATAATATTTATTTGTTAGTCTTTTCTACACCGTTTTTTTTAACCTGCAAACATATTTAATTTTATTTTATTTTATCATCATCTGCAGATAATTGGAAGAATGAAAGGATCTGTTGGCAATTAGCATTGTAAAACACCAGAAATCCAGCTTTTCTCTGTTTGATCAAGATCATTTTGATGCACCTATCAGGTTTATCTAAAACAAAGCATTCTAACAACCACAGATCAAACATTTGATTAATTATTCTGTGTAAGTGCCCAGTATTTCATCAGAGGGGTAGGAAAGTTAACTTGTTCTCTTGGATCAAAGTTAAACAGGCGTATAGAAACAAAAAGTTTCCTGATAGCACTGAAGACTAAAACTTTTCATGCTACTGATACAAATGAGCAAACACTCTCAGATCACGGTCCTTCTGTCGCCTTTGGTGTCTTGTCTTTTTACTTTTTATAGTAAAAACTTGTCATCTTCTGTATGTCTCAGCACTGAGTCATTTTCTAAGACCCCCTCATGTTTTTCTTTAGTCAGACACAGTAAGCCTGAAGCGTATATACACTCACTAGGACTGTGCCACATGTTCTGGATCTAACACAATGACTGTGTACATGCACAAGAATATTCCGATTTTCCTGAGAATATGGTTATATTCCAGATATATAAACTGCATGATAATGCATTACAATTTCTGATTAATTTACTGATTAATACATAAAATTGCAAGAGCAAGCATATCCAGTATTTCCATGAGACAGAAGCAGGTGCAAAATGTTTTAGTTAATATTCTTAATATGCTTATTACATATTTTTTTAATATTCCAATAGATGTGAATCATATAAACTTCTTTCAAGATAAAGACTTGAAATTGGAAAATGTGCATGTAAATGTGGTCAGTTGTTCATTTGTTTGTTAAGCTTCTGTTCATCTGGCTCGGCTTTGTGTCTCAAGAGATTTCAAGAAAGAATAAAGCCTTAATGACACTGAGCTCTCCACCGTTGAGAAGAGTGTCCCTGATCCCCCCTAGACATCCCACTCTCAGCATATGGTCATAGTTTGGCTCTAATAGGCATGTTAAGATGAAAGGATTCTACATTTGTGTTATCCAGCTGTTCTGGGGTCTTGGAGCGTTGAAGGTCATGGAGAAGTGTTTGCCGAGGTTTACGCACACCCTATGTTGTGTCTGGAATCATCATAGGAACATGGAGACAGGTGCATTGTGGGACGTGTACTGATACTTTTTTTATCAGTGTTACAAAAGAAATTAGAATAAATTGGTGGTTAGTCAGAATAAATAATGAGAGACTTTTCAGTTTGTATTCAAATATTTATTTAATAGCACTTTCTTAATGCAGTTTGCCCTAAAAAAAATAGCTTTAATGTTTATATAGGCTAGAATCATTTGATTGTTGTCCAACTCACAAGCATCCCCCAAAGTTCAAATGAAACCTCCATCACTGCTAGTAACCCATCATGCAAGTGTTTCAGATTCTTTGTTTAGCTGAACTACTCATGAATGGCAACTCAGCTGGAGCTGTCTTAGTCTCACACTCTTTTTTTTTGGATCTCATTGTTTTGTTTTCCAGCTCTTTTGATAATGCTTTGCGCTCAGTATAATAGCTGTGTTTCTGTCTCCAATGTACTTTTTTGAGAGGAGCAACTGCAAAAATGCACCATATTTTTGCGTTTCGTTCTGGTTCTCTTAGTTTAGATGATGCATTTGAATTCCAGGCCTGTTTCATTCTCTCTTTATCCTTTAGCGCTCCTTTTTTAACCTTCCCTCCATTTATTTATGTGGTTCAAACGCTGCAAACTTGTACAACTATCTTTTTTCCCTCTCTATCTGCACTCATTTTTCCTTTGGATAATGCCACTGGCCTGGAACAGTGGATATTCGGTCTTTGCTCGGTCCGGAATAGAAACTGGGCGCCCTGACTCCCCAGAGGGCGCCTCACCAGGTGAGGTCATGGAGAGGGCAGCAGTTAAAGATCACCCATCTGGGACCCAGCAGCTGTAGCTTGCTTGACATTTACTATGAACTCAGTGCATATGTCTTGCTGTCCACTAGTGCCCTTGGTAGAAATCACACTGAGGAGCAAATCTAGTCATTAGCCAGAGCTCTCCCATATGTCTATGTACCCTTTGTTGAAAACATAGACTGGACAACCTAAACTGCTCACAAAAACCTGTCTAAAGTGGCTTGCTTGTCTAAGCTGATCCCTGTTCACATTGATTTGCAAAAAATACTACTCAGTCATGGTGCCTACAGCTTCAAGAGTGGAGATTAGATGTTCAGAGTTAAACAACATACAGCTGCAAGTAAACTGATGACTGCAGAATAGACACATCTCAGTTTATAGACTCGCTTTCACTAGTGAGGTACTGCTATGTATGATTTGGGGTTAACCGAATCTCGCCAAACAACACAAACTCCCTTTGTCCCACTCAACTCTGCAGTTTTCCTTCTTTTGCATGGTGTTTTTCAGTAAAAAGAAGAGTACCATGGAAAACGGACATGCCATCGATTAGCATAATATCCTCATTGTGTGTTCATGCGGTGGGCCATGTGCCTCATCTGTGCATCTCCTGCGTTCATATCAAGGGTAGAAAATAACAATAATCCCTAAGGAGTTTAATACCAGCCTTGGCCGTGAGGTGAGAGAGAGAGAAAGCGAGTGTAATTCTAGAGCAAGCTGTGCATGAATGTATGGAAATGATCCAAGACTCTCTGTTAGGACACCTACACCTCACATTCAACCAAATCTTATTCCAGTTTTCGGAGCGAAATTAAGCCGGTGCTCCAAAAAATAAATATCATTGAGTTGCCTGTAATGCTTGATCAAGTTCAGTGAGACACGCCACTGTCTGTGCCAATTTTTGACTTGCCTGAGAGGCAGTTTAGCAAACCTGGACTGCTCTCCAGGGGGTTCAAGGCCATTATTTTGCAATCATCATTGTTATACAGTCAAATTTGGTTTGAACGTCAAATTGGGACTCCATGTTCCCTGAGGCGGTATCAGCAGGATGTCATTTTAGCGCCTCACTTTTTATACTTGCTTAATATGTCCTTAGAGCTATGATTAATGGGTTTTTTTTCCTACTAGCAGTGGCTCAGCAATTGAGCTGATTACAATTGAGATGGCCATTATTGGGTTAATCAAAAATACTGTGCTTTGGTATAATTTTATTCAGGCCAAGACTATTTGACACTACAGTTAATTTTGCTATCTTAAATCACTTTTGTCTAGCAACATCCCCATGCCATTGAGATTGAAAATCGCTGCATATTAATATATTGCTTCATAGGAAGTGGAGAAGGAAAAAATTTTTTTTTTATGTAATATATTAAAATATAAATTGAAAAATGTAAAGAATATAATTCAATTAAATATATATACACTACCGTGCAAAATATTTTTTTAATAAATATATTTAGTAAGGGTGCATTGAATTGAATGACAATACAGACAGTATTTCTATTTCAAATAAATGTTGTTTTCTATAAAAAATATTAAGCAGCACATTTGTTTTTAATTAGCCTGGTAATACCAGACTCTGCTACTTCACTTTGCTTCGTAGACAGAATGGCATAATAGAGAAGTGTTTTCTCTCTCGCTAGGGGGCGCTTGTCTGAAGTTTAAAATCATTGCTTACCCGTAAGCCAATCAGATACGTTTAGTTATGACGTATGTTATGCGCCTGTACAGCCGCATCGAAGCACAGACATCATGCATCGAACTCAAATCTATGATTGAATTTCCACTGTAAACCTGTTGTTAAACACTCTTCTTGTTCTGGCTTCAGTTTGAAAAAGAGTTGAATGTTCTCCATAACAGAGCGAATTGCATCCCGTGTCTCGTTTCCCATTTCCGCGGTCGTTTCGGTTTTCGATTTCTCTAACCTACAATTTAAAACTCGGTGCTTAGCATCTACGTGACGGCTCTCAGCCCGCCCTCTGCTCGTTGATTGGCCCGGCTGTTTTCAGACCGGTGGCAAACAGAAAGCTCTGACGCTGTATCAGACTGAGTACAGAAGTGAAATTAAATTGAGCGGAAGTAGGAAGTCTGACGTATTCAGGCTAGTTTTTAATATTGATAATAATAAAAGAGGTGATTTGACATTGCAGGAATAAATATATATTTTATAGAATTTTTTGAATCACATAAATGCAACTTTGGAGACATATATAATATGTATGTGTGTGTGTGTGTAATATATTAAATAAAAATGTCATTACATATTTATTCATTTATTTATTTATAATATTGTATATATAATTATTCATAAATGTTATTGTATGTAGTATGTATTTCATAATGCAAAATAATTAATATATAAGCTTTTTTTTATCAAACCTGGTTTTCTTAGCAAACATTGATACATTTGATTAATTATAATTAATCAGCATCTCTTGTAATTAATTTTAAAATAACTTATAACACTTCTACAGTGTAGATTTTCTTACTAACATTCTTATCCATCCATATTCATCAAATATTATTTTTAGTATTTTTTTTTATAAATGTCCACTTGTCCAGTCATTAATCTGTGCTAATACCATTTTCTTAGTTTCATCATTGTCCAGTTGAGTCTATTAAGAAGCTGCTCTCCTCACCTCTCATCTTAGCTGTGCAGACAAGACAAGACATGTGATCCCTCCTCGTTCAAGCCATACGCCCAAACGCCCCCCAGTCACATCCCCTCTGTGACAGCTCCTCTCCTGGGGCCGGGACATGTGCTCCAGTCTTCTGATTCATTATCTTTGCACGCTTCCACCAGTCCACACCAGAATGCCAATTGCACAAAGGAGTGATTGATTAGCTTTGTCATAGCAATAGCGTGGACTCAGATGACTTACGTGCTCACGGTGTCGTCGGGTTATGGATGGTTGGCCTTTGTTCTGAATATGAAATCTGTTGATTTTGCAATCGGCCGCATTAGGTGTGAATGTTAGATGTATTCTAGGCACAGCCACTCGGTTATGGATTTCATGGAAATCAATGAGAGTCTTGGCAGCCTGAAATTTTCATGAGAACCGGTGGTAAAATTAGCACTTTTTTCCTTAAACTGACTTTGACAGCACAAAAATGTGGCTATGGGGCTGGCAAGTGGATTTCAATCTATGGAATTAAACCTATAATTGGAGTAACAATCAGATATTCATTGGCTGTGTTTAGGAGATGGATATCACTTATTCAAAGATTGTTCTATAAATTTAGAAAACGGTCTCAGGTTACGTATGTAACCATGGTTCCCTGAGTAGGGAACGAGACACTGCGTCCTCTAGGGGGCGCTTTGGGGAACACCTCGTCGTGACCCGTGTCTGAAGCATACAATGAAAAAACACCAACTTGTTGGCCGTCGACAGCCTCCGACGTCACTACCGGCGCGACTATAAATCAGCACCGGGAGAGCACGTCATTATCTTCTTCGTCTGAAGCTTGCGTCCGAAGCATGGCAGAGAGCTAGAGGACGCAGTGTCTCGTTCCCTACTCAGGGAACCATGGTTACATACGTAACCTGAGACCGTTCCCTTTCGAGGGAACTTCGAACTGCGTCCTCTAGGGGGCGCTTTGGGGAACAGTATACCCACGCCGCCATGCTGAGGGGAATGCAGGCCAGAATCATGGCGAGCACTAAGTACCAACTCTACCATTACTATGGGAGTTGCCCCTGGGACGTTTAGACGGCTGTCTGTGACAGTAACCCTTAAGGCCAAAAGGCCTAAGCTACATACCCAACTTAATTGTTAGGGCCTCGGCCCTGAGTAGAGCTGAAGGCTTGGAATCAGGAAAGATTCCTTTAAAGGGATACGGCTAAGAACCTAGCATTTGTACCAAGTCCTGCCTGTCACACAGGGGCTACCGCTAGCTTACGCATAAGCTTGCTGAAAGAGCCGTCTCAACAGTTCTCTAGTAGCAACACCCTGTTTAGATAGGTATCCGAGGATACATAGGTGGAGTGGCGCCCAAGATGAACGGGGCTTTTACCAACTCAAGAAAGGGCACGAAGCAACCGCGCGAAGCCCTCACCATATAGGATTTTAGAAAGAACGCAGAATACTAGCGTGCAAACTTACCACAGTGTGGATTTCAGAAAATGTGCAAAGACTACACGTGCACACTTACCATAGCATGGATTTTCAAATACTGTTCTAAGAAGGGGCTCTCGTGGCACTCTGATAGAGCAGCTCATAGATGGAATGTTGCATCTTAAAACAGTATGATTGAGAGTCATCAACTCGATCTCTGGAAACAATACTGGAGCGCTCTGGGAAAAAAACAGAGAACTCCGTCTCGTACGAGAGGAGAACTCCGAGCTCAGAGTAGCGCACTCATAGGTGACCCATTTTTTGGAAAAAGGGGAGCGCTGCTAAATTACCACGAGAATCAATAGCCCCTCATGTTGAGAAAAGCGATGCTTGAGGTGTATAAACAAATACACACTGGCTGAATGGAGCCCAAGGAACCAAGGTCTAATCATCTCAAGAAAGGGAACGAAGCGTTACCCCTCATCGTACAAGATTTCAGAAAGTTTGCAGAGTCTTGCATGCAAACTTACCACTTGTGGATTTTTAGAAAGTGCGCAAAGCGTTCACATACACACTGACCACCATGTGGTTTTGAGAAAGTACACAAAGCTTAGCGTGTGTACTTAAAGGTTCCTAAGCATCGTAGAGGAGCTGAATCTCACGGGAGAGGCAAGCTCAATTTTACAAACCTCGGGTGAGGGGAGCATCACCTGAGGCAGCATATACAAGAAGACTTCTGTAACTGCCACCTCCACTTCCCGGTAGATACGACAGCACCCCTAAGCGGCCAGGAGACCCCTCGGGGTGACCTGGCCAGACATCCATGAAATTCCCTGCAGTGCTGTGCCAGGCCTGATGATCAAGGAGGCTCCCTCAGAAACCTGTGATCTCAGCCGCCTAATACCGGAACATGAAGCCGGATGGCTGCTGCTGACGAATGTTTAGTAAACACTGTAACTGAGCACTGCAAAGGAAACTCAGACAGAGTTTATTAGTAGACACGTAACCACCAGCAATTAAATACACATAAGTATATACAGAGAGGGTTACATTTACTCACTCACCCTCCTACGCCGGAGCCCCGCTCAAGGGGTACCTCCTTTTAACCTGGACCATCAGTTTCAGATTGGTTGCTATGGACATAGAACCATAAAAAATATTATAGGTCCAGCATAGGAGACTGTTATGCGAGAGGTTTCCACCTAACCTCGATCAGGTGGAGAGCTGGTGGTTACAGGGGAATTAGGAAGGGGAGGATAAAAGCAGAAGTTAACCTTTCGAAGTCGATTAACGCATATACGCGTTATGTCTTTTCTTTTAGTAGATACCTCGGTATCATTCTGATTCAGACGAGAACGCTGCCTCGTCTAGATCATACCTCTTAGGTTCTGCTTACCTCCTCGTGACCCACGATTCCTCTAACCCCTGCCCGCAGGTGGGGGAGGAGCGCGAGTTGCGACACTAGCCTTCTGTGCCCATCTTTGATCTTCAGATCGAGACAGGCCAGGACCCCTATGTTGTTTGGGCTCAGACCTGGACCTTCGTGGGACGAAGGATCTGAAAGCAGCAGAGCGCGCCTTCGTCTCCCTGAACTTTTCAAATCGCCGCCTCAACGGAAATACCGAAAAGTTCAGAAGGCGAAACCTGAGCATCGAGCAGAAAGCATTTTCTTTCCTCCCGATGTCTGTTCATCCACAGATGTCTCTCCGCTGCCACCATGGCCGCCATAGTCCTGCCCCATGGCGGAGGCGGCCTGCTTGGTAGCATGGAGAGAGATCCGTGGTGTGGCGCAGCTCAGCTACCAGATCGGAAAAAGGCCCCAGCCTCTATCCAGGTCTCTTAGCAGATCAGTCTGATATGCTTGAAGCACCAGCATTGTGTGTAATAAAGCCACAGCCTGACCTGCTACTGCGTATGCCTTGCCATTTAAGCGAGATGATTTTCTGAAGGGGCTTAGATGGCAAGGAGGGAGATTAAGAGAGGAGGTTTCCCCTGCAGAAAGAAAAATTTTTCACATATAAAAATTTATAAATTATTTATAAAATTTTTAGCTCTTTCTACAGGGGCATTCCCTCCTAGCCGCTTTCACGCATCACCTCGATGTCGGCAGATTACTTTAATGCCGAAACCAATGGATGCAAAAAGAAAACGGCATCTTTCATTTCTTTTTAATCTCTGTATGGAGATCATGCACAAATGAAAGGCTCACCTGAGCTGGAGGGTTATGGTCAAAAGGTAATTTTTGCTCAATAACCTCCAACAGCTCTACATACGCAGGGCAGGAGAATTGAGAAGGCTCAGCCTCAGCTTCTTCACAATCCTCAAATATCTCCTGCTTTTCCTGGGTAAAAAACCCAGCAGAGCACTAACCTCAGTATGAGAAAGTGTTAAAGATATAACATCATCCTCCCAAGGCTCTCTCTCGTCCGCCGCCCCTTTTTTTTTTTTTTTACGATCTCGAAAGGGAAAGTCCCTCTTTAAACCATTCAGACAGATCCATCTGTATTCTCACGAGCTCATTTTCTTTCCTGCCTCAGCGTGGACAGATCCTGAACCGCGGGAAGCAGATGGCTTGCCTTTTTTTTTTTTTTTTTAGAAGAGAGACGAACGAGAGCGGAGCTTTTTCCATTGAAAAAACGCTCACAGTGCACGCAGATTGCCTCCTCAAAGACATCGCGTGCGTGCTCTTTACCCAAACAAATGACGCAAAGATCGCGTGTGTCATCGGGTGTCAAATAACGCCGACACGGATGCACACATCGTCTAAACGCTTGCTAGTTGTCGCCATGATAAACAGAGAAAGATCGCCCTTACCGGTTCTTTCAGATGCACGCTTCAAACAAAACAGTCAGTTGAAGATGAAGAAGATAATGACGTGCTCTCCCGGTGCTGATTTATAGTCGCGCCGGTAGTGACGTCGGAGGCTGTCGACGGCCAACAAGTTGGTGTTTTTTCATTGTATGCTTCAGACACGGGTCACGACGAGGTGTTCCCCAAAGCGCCCCCTAGAGGACGCAGTTCGAAGTTCCCTCGAATGGGAACTACACTAAATGAAATCTGATATTGCTGTAATTGTTTCTATATCGGTACAGTCTTGTTTTGGTGACAAGGTAATGTTTTATAAAGAAAGACTGACAATATTAATCATAACCTCAGTTTTACTCTTAGCTAGTGCATCGGTGTCAAACATGGACTATATTTTAATGAGTACATTTATATGATGTGCTGTGTGCATGTATAGCTCAATTATACAGTACCTGTTTATGTCACTTTAGTCCTCAACATAAACTTCATTTATTTACTTTACTTTAGTTTTATTTTATTTTTTTAAGTTAAAGTTATATCTGCTAACATTATTTAATGAAAGTGAGCTAACATTAACTATGAACAGTTAATGAACTTTAAAAAAGATTAACAAATAGACTGTTCGTTGTTAGTTAATGCAGTAACTAATGTAGTCTAATGTGGCCTTATTGTAATGTGTTGCTGTGTATTGCATCGTAGTGCATCCTTAAAGGGAAAGTTCACCCAAAACCAATTATATAATTTATAATTGACTTAGAACCAACTTTTATAAACTGATATCTGAATGTTAAGTACAACGAAGACACTCTCATTTTCATTAATCAAAAACCTTGTACATAGACTTCTTAACCTGTTCATTTACTCAAGCTGAATGATTCACTAGAATGAATCAGACTGAATTGAAATGGATTGTTTGATTTCCATCAAGGCCATACTGATTCAACTTTCCTAAACCAGCATGACAATTATGAATCATGTGATATGTAATTCCTCCTCTGATGGAATAAATTATTTTGCTACCAATATTTAGACAAATTGGGCTGGTTAAGTTAAGAAACCTTCACCAGTACACCAGCATCTAACAACATAAGCTGGTGACCAGCTATACTTGACTTTTCATCTGTGCACATGCTTGCTTAAACATGCTGTTCTGATCCAGGCTTAATGGCTTCCCATAACACACTCTGATGGTTAGACCTTCACCATGTGAGTGGATTTTGGTATTGCAATTAAATGCAAATGATCCTGGCACTGGAGGCTTTAGATCAGAAGTTTGCATCTTCCTGCAAAGAAATGACCCTCTCCCATCGGAGTGGGCGGCTCAGAGTCCGGCATCGACTGACATTATTTCTCCCTCAGTAAATGCCTTTGTCACTTTAAAGTGAAACTCCTTCCAGCGATACGGAGTCAGGACTCAGAGGCACTGGGGAAATTAAAAGCAGCAGCAGAAGCCGTTACACCATGCGATTGATGATCCAGGTTCAGGTTCGTGGATCTCTGGCTAAACCTCCTCTCGGTCCCACAGGCTTGGGCTAGACACACAATATTATTTGTTAGTGAGAAGTTTATCTTTGTCTAAAATTCACAGAAACCATTCATCATTCCGTTTTGAATGATTGCAAACAAGTTTGATTTATTTGATTTGAGGGTTCAAGTAAAGAGCCACCGGCATGTTTGCATGCCTTTCTGGATATTTACATCTTTCTCAGTACTTGTTGTATGCATGGAAGCTTGAAGCCATTTTTAACCACTTGAAGTCAGATGTTCACTGTTGGGAAAACAGCATAATGTCAAAAAGATTCCGTATGACTGTCCTCGCCATATATGGATGAATTCAACATGTCCAACGAAAGTGTTTATTAATGTTTACATTGTTACTTATTTTTTATCTTTCTTGTTACACATGATGTGGATTCATTCGTCTGTACTGTGTGAAAAGTCCAAGTACTCCAACTCTAGAGCATAAATTTAATTTGAATGGAATGTTTGTGTCTAGCCCCACTCAAAACAACTGTGAGCTTTTTCATTTGCTTTTTAAACTCATTCATTTCTTTTTATGGCATCATTTTATTTAGCAGCTGAGAACCTGATGGGGGCCGAGGAAGCAAAGGCACTGTGTTTACCCCCCTCTCTGTCTTTGTGCGCGGTTGTGATTCCATTAAAACAGGGTGCACAGCTCGCCTCGCGCCAGTGCTACTCAGGCAGCAAACCAAATTGTTTGCCTTTGTGTCATTTCCGGCCGGTTGGGCTTGTTGGATACGCTTGGCCCCTGTCACTTTGTCTGTGGCGCAAATGGTGCCCGGCACACTCCCCTGCCTCCCTATAGAAGCGCACTGACCTCACCGCCTTGGGGTCCAACTTGTCTCTGCAGGGTGCATTATGGCCCAGACACCCTCTTGTTCTCCATCTCTATGCCAGGCACACCAGAGCCCTTCGTTTGTGGCTGCTGGGGTTTATTCATTTGGCCTATCACAGAGAGACATGTGATGGGGAGATGTGTGTGTGTGTGTGGCATATGGTTAGGGGGTAGCTCTCCATTTACCATCTTGCACCTGCTCCTCAGAAGGTGATTGGAGGAGGGAGGCACGATACTTCAGGCAGTTCAGATCAGCGAAACGAACCAAATCACAAACTCTCCTGCTAACACACCCCCCCACACACACCCCTGCAGGCCTCTGGCTAACTCATTTCCCAATTATTTGTAGGTCAGCAGTGTTAGTAGCACGATTGTGTAGCCATTCCACCATTATTCTCAAAAGGTCTCCCATGGCAGCAATTTGGATGTAAGTGGGGTTAGGGGAGGGAACGTAATTGTAGTCGCACAAAACGCAGCGGTCTCGCCTATTCCATTTGCCTGTTTTACCAGGTCGCATTAATGCTAACTTGATCAACATAAGATGTTTTCAGTGCAAACAGCTGTCGCCTTTAAGGGGTTCATCAACTACAATAAAACACATGAAGATGAATGTGTGTCTTATGCATTAGCTGAGAATGAAACGTGCAACAGATGGGATAGCACATACATGTATATGATATGATGTTTCCAACTGTTTTTAACAGAGATGTGACAAGTGACTTCTTCTATGGACACTTTTCACATTTCAAAGGTTCTCAGAAGTGAAAGTTGTTATAGTTCTATAGGGGTGAATAGAAACTACAATATGAAACTCTAGATGTCGCAGTCCAATGAGTCGTTAATGCAAACTAATAATGTTCACAGCATTAAACTGCTTGGCACAAGCTGAATGGTTCATGATGAATATGCAGCCAATAAGCTTGCTGCTCTACATTTAAATGGTTTTTCGACATTCATTAGAGCATTTCGTTGCATGCTTTCAGAGTTCCTCTGAATCCCTCCACCTTCCCCAGCTCCACCTGTATACATAGTTGTTGAAAAGAAAAATAGAGAGATTGATTGTGGTGGTTATGACAAACATTTTCAGCAGAATCAGCCCAACTATTTTTCTGAAATTTAATCCCAAGTCAATATAACACAATGTATAATGTTATAAAGTAAAAAAATGAAAATGTAAAAACTTTGCTAGGTATACGATGTTGATAACTGTGGAAATGCATCATCCCAAAAGGGGGCATTTCATTTCCTGATGGAAAGCACATTTCCTTAAGCAATGTGGTGCAGAATTGGCCACAAACGTCCTGTCAGGGGAACAGATGTTCTTAGCCTCATCGCCAGGAGTCCCATTTCCCAATTAATGAGCTGTGTCCCTATCCCACTCTCCTACCTAAAGCCCACCTGGACAAACACACATCCACACGCTCTGCATGTTCCATCTTTCATCTTCACCTAGCAGTCTATCCTCTCTGCCTCATTAGAAATAAACACTTTTGCATGCTCCATATAAATCATCGCCTCTGGTTTATAGACTGTTTCTGCATGCTTAAAGATGATGTGTGTCATTTTTTTTTTTTCCATGGTAAAATTATTTCTCCTATCTCAGTTTAAAGTTGAAGCGTGTTAGGGTTAAGGTACTAATTGAAATGCAAATAAAATGACTGTGTTTAAAGGGGTTTCCCAACCACTCATATTGTTTGGAGCCAGTTAGCTTTTTGTAGTCATCATTTTTGTCTATTGATGAAAATATACTTTAATTTTAAGGTCTGTTCACACCAAGGGTGATAATTATAACTATAACGTTTTAATAATCATTCTAATTTGATAAAAACAGTAAAGTCCACACCTGTAACTTTAACAGTCACTACAATGAGAAACAGTATTGTTGGAAACACTTTCAGAACAAATTATCCCTAACCCTTACCCTAATCCTTTTCCAGCTGTTTAATGTTAAAATAATACTGACAGCAAATCAGAATCCATTTTACTTTAAAAAGCTAATTTAAAATGGCAGACGACAAAGCTGCATAATGTGCTTATAATAAACAACATTTTCCATTGGTGTGGATGTTCATATAACCATAGTAATTGTTCTTGGTATAAACATGCCTTTAGTCAATATTTAATGTACGTTAATATGATGTATTTCATTTTAGTTCATTTTAATCTGATTAAAACTAGTTGTCAAGTATATTACATTTAACAAGATCATGAAAATTTGAACTTGTTTTTTTTATGACTCAAACAAGTTGTTCACAAGGTAGCTTACACGTGCTGACTAGCGCATAGTTGTGTTGTTAGTGCAATGTTGATATTGTATTTCTTGTTATATTTTTGTCAAATCACCTTATTATTAATGCTCATTTCTAGTATACAGATAATGCTAATTTTCTTTATCATCTTAGTTATTGCTGAAACAAAAAAAAGAAACTTTTCAACAAACATTATCGCCAGTATTTGGGTTGACTACACTGTTCAACTTTGCTCAGAATCTGTAGTTTGTGGTTTACTCCTGTACCTCTGGAGATGTACAGTATGTTGAACCCGAACAGCAGTTCATGGCCATTATTGATCAGTGCACTCTCCTAAACGGCACTCATAAATTAGGCCTCAGTCCAAACTGGGAGCGGAAAAGCTTTTACCTCAATTGACTATGGACCATTTTGATTAATACAGTTTAACAAATTATGATAACAGGCTTGAGTTGGGCCTCTTTTTTTTTGTGGGTTATTTATTTCTGGCACAAATAACTTCATTAGATCAGGAGAATAATTGTGACATTAGTCAAATTAAAATGCAGCCAGAGGTCAATTATTAAACCAAGCTGAAATCTATCAGTGCAGACTGATTCTGTTCAAGAAGAAAGCTGTAGATGGCATTGGCAGACAAAAATAGTTGAATTCACTGTGAACAAAAATAGCACTTCGACAAGTAATTGGTATTATTACCCCAATTACTTGTGGAATCCCAGAAGGATTCAGGCAATTGAATCTTCAGAACCTTTAGAAACTAAGTTCTGCTTTTTCTACAAAATGTGAGTAGTGATTGAATGTGAAAAAAAATCTGTTGTTAGGGTGTTGCTATGTGGCTCCTGTTGTTCTGAGTAGGGGGTTACTAGGGTGTTGCTATGGCTTATCTGAATTAAGTGTCTTTGACATAAAGTTGCATCTCAAAACAATTAGAATATCATGAAAAAGTTTTTATTTTTTGTAATTTAATTTAAAAAAGCAAACTTTCTTATATTCTAGATTCATTGCACACAAACTGAAATATTTCAAGTTTTTTATTTTTTATTTATTCTGACTATGACTTACATCTTAGGAAAATAAAAAAATTCAGTATCTCAATTTTTTTTAAAATATATTTTCTCAAAGGTCAATCAAAAAAAAAAAAAAGAATTACAAAACAGAAATGTTCAAGATCTCCAAAGCAGGTTTAATTATGCACTCAATACTTGATTGGGGCTTCTTTTGTATGAATTACTGCTTCAATATGGCGTGGCATGGAGGCGATCAGCCTGTGGAACTGCTGAGGTGTTATTGAAGCCCAGGTTCCTTTGATAGCGGCCTTCAGATTCTCTGTATGGTTTGGTCGAATGTTACTTATCTTCCTTTTCACAACACCCAATAGATTCTCTGTGAGGTTCAGGTCAGGTGAGTTGGCTGGCCAATCAAGAACAGTAATATCATGGTCATCAAACCACTTGGAAGTGGTTTTGGCACTGTGGGAAAATGAAATCAGCATCTCCATAAAGCTTGTCAGCAGATGGAAGAATAAAGTGCTTCAAAATGTCCTTGTTGCTACATTGACTTTGGACTTGATGAAACACAATGGACCGATACCAGCAGACGTCACGGAACCCAAATAATTTCTGCCTTCAGAAAACTTCACACTGGACTTTGGATTCATTGCCTCTCCAGTCTTCCTCCAGACTCCAGACATTGATTTCCAATTTAAATGCAATATTTACTTTCATGTGAAAAGAGGACTGTAGACCATTGAGCAACAGTCCAGTTCTTTAGCTCCTTACCCCAGGCAAAATGTTTCTGATGGGTTTTTTTTTTTTGTAATTTCAAATTTTTCAAATTAAAAAACAAAAAAAAACTCTTGAAATATCGGTTTGTGTGCAATGAATTTAGAATATATGAAAAGATAGCTTTTTTAATTAAAATAAAATAAAAAATTAAGACCTTTTCCATGATATTCAATTTTTTTGAGATGCGCCTGTATACAGTAAGTCTCCCTCAGTGTAGATCTATAGGATTTTTCATCAGTTTTATTGTTTGCCATGTGAATATCATAAGAAAATGAAGAGCACATTTTATCAGCATGATTTGAGGTGTAGATTTGTGTACCATAAACAGGAAGAGTTAAATATTGAAATGTTCTAGTTAAAAGTTTAATAGGGTCAGGGGTCTGAACAAAAGCACAACCATTAAATTATTTTTTGTTATACTATTTTATGCTCTTTTCTTTTAATTTATGTTCACTGAGATTAGTTTTTTGGAGACAGCGTTCGATTCTTATTTACAAATGGAAACCTGTTTTTCCCTCTAGATCTGGAGATTACAGTAAGATTACAATATGAACATGTTATGTTATTTGTGTTTGTGTGGCTTTGCGGAAAACAAAACAGCTTTAAGGTTCAATATGTTACATAAAAAAATGAATGCTTAAAAACATCATCATGAACATCAAACATGAGCACAACATTGTTTTGCCGTGTCTTTATTCACATCCCGAACAAAAGCTTTCGGAATATGAAAAATCCTGTGCAATTTAATCAGTTCCCATACAAAAGACAGATGGAGCGATGTATCTTGTAGCGTTGCATTGCTGTGTTTTTACATGATGTGATATATGTAAACACACACACATACACATCAGATATTCACGGCTTGTTGAGTCTGTTCTCCTTATGATTCATTGTTACTATCATTTTGCTCCCGAGTGTCTGAAATTTGCATAATATTGCAGTTACCATTTTTATGGTAGGGTGGTAAGAGTATACTTATGTTTATGTCTGTGTGGGTTTGTTGGTTGAATATCATGTATTTTTTAAAGATTTAGACCAACCCTTGCAGGCCTAGTAGCATAAAATGCCCTTACACACAATATTACACATTCCCTTAGAAGAATTATGTATAGCATATTCCAGAACTTTGCTCTGGATTATGTCAGCATGCAATTGTGCTTAGCCATTATTTATTTAAATTGCACAGAGCGCTGTACAGTATTAGACCGGCTGCTCGTAATTCCTGCGATTGCGCAGGTGCCTCTAAATCCTTTTGTTCTGCATCTGGTGGGTATTAGTTTGACCTTAAGCAGCTTCGGATATGGCCTTTGCCGCTGGAAAAATTCAGTCTCCAGTGCTGGTGCTGCATTTCAGAGCAGTTCTCAAAGCCTCCGTCAGTGTGCCACAACCGTCTCCATGGGAGATTTAGAGACACGTAGTCAGTGTGTGAGCCGTGTATCTTACAGAAGGCTAATGATGAGATGGTGTTATTGGTTTTTGATGAGCCCAGCCGTGTGTGTGCAGGAGAGAGATTACTCTGTGTTTCTCCACTGGCTTGGCCCAGCTCTTTAAAGAGCTGACACTTCGTCTATAGAACAACATGTACAACTGTTCTACTTCCCACATGTACCGCTTAGCCTTTTTTCTACCACATAGAAAAACCGACTCATTTGCATATACAGTTAACTTTCGCCTGCAGGTAGTGAATGGTTAGGCTTGCTTTGCTAATGATCCATTTTGGTAAGAAAAAAACAACAAACAAAAAATAGGGAGAACAGGAGTACAGTGATTTGCATAAATAATCATTGTGTACTGCATGTTTTTTTTACATTACGTACACTTTTATTTCCCTGGGGTTGATCCTTATTATCTAAGACGTTTTTCCCCATACTTATTTTTAGCTTCATTTCAAAAGTCTTTTTTGTATAGATTTGAATGATTTCCTAAGCTTGTAATCTTAAAATATAAAACTATATCATTTTTTTATGATTATTTTAAACATTTATAACGTTGTAAAAGATTTATATTTCAAATAAATGCTTTTTATTGTAGCTTTAAATTAATCAAATAATCCTAAAAAAAAACATGGTTTTCACAAAAATATTACGCAGAACAACTGTTTTTGACTGATAGTAATATAATAAAAAATAAAAAAGACTGCTGTATGGCTGCTAAAAATTCAGCTTTTGCGATCACAGAAATAATTTACATTTGAACATATATAAAAATAGAAAATAGTTATTTTAAATTGTAATAATTCTTTCAGAATGTTATTGTTTTTGTTTTATTTCGATCAAAGCAAATTCAGTCTTGACAAGCAGAAAATATATGTATGTATATATGTTGTCACTGGAAATGTGTAAATATACAGTATATTTTAATTGGAAATGTATAAAGTGAATATATCAAACTATAAATTATAAAAATTAACAATCAATAGTAAATAATTCATTAAATTATTTAATATAGCATATTTTAGCCTTCTTTAGCTTTATTAGGCTGCCGTTTTCTCCCCAGAAATGTTTAAAATATAATTTTTCCATCATAGAACGTATAATGATTTAGGATTTAGTGGAAATGGCATTTGATCATTCAGAACACCTAAAATAGCTAGAAATTACCTGAAGAACCAAGAAGAGCATTGGAACGGGACTGATACGGTGAACAATCTCAGCTTGTAACATAAGTAAGAATGTAAGGTGAAAGAGGTCGCAAGCTAGTTGTAGAAAGCGGCTGACATTTCTATCCATGATGCCCAGCTGCACCCTGACAGCGTTTCGAGACAGAGGTTTGCACACGTGCCGGTCGTAGCAGACGGGTCTCTTGAGACCCGCAAGGAGGGGAAAACTTCAGAAAGGCAGCAGAGCCCCTCCAGAGAAGAAGCTATATCTATTTGACCCACTTTCCACATCTAAGCGTCTGCTCCAGAACGAGCCGTGCACAGACTCCAGAGTTAGGGGATGAAGGACTTCTTTCTTCAATTGATTTGGCTTTATAGCTTAAACCTCGAATTTAAGATGTAATTTTCTCTTTTGTGTCCAACTGAAAGCCCCACCTGCCTACTCTTTCAGCTCTTTGTGGCAAGGGCGCTTAATGGCTACGAAACAGATGCCAGTCTGAGGGCGGCCCGCTCTGACCCTTTGCCCTCTGGCGTCCCCTGGTTGCCACCTAGAGTTCAGCAAATGGACAGAAATTATATTTGAAGTGAAAAGGAAGGACCGATTTCTTTCCACATTTGGATGTCCATCTTTGAAAGGTCAAAAAGTAGTTGGAGCAGCGGATTAGACACATCACGACAGTGTGATGTTTGAGTGACTAACTGTTTTCTCGATTTCTTCAAATGGACTTTTCTTCACCAATTGTACCCTTCCCAGGTAGCTTAGTGGTTAATGATCTGGGCTGTCAGCTGAAAGGTTAATGTTCTGATACTGAAAAGGATTATAAGTGAACAGGATGAGGGATTACTGATGTCACTTCCTGCTACTACAGTCACAGTGCCCTTGAGCAAGTTACTCAGGACTTCTTTATGAAGCTGCATGGTCTTCATAAAAAGTGGTAGTAAATAAAAGCCCCAGCTTTTGGCAGTGCTTTCAAGATTTAAAAAAATATATATATATAATTAATCATTTGTGCATGCTTTCATTTCTCTCGGATGTCTATTTATACCACTGACCATTACGGTCAAAGTCAAAAGCACAATAGACTACAATCATCAGTGCTCTCTGAAGAGCATTGCAAAAGGAAAACAAAAATCACATGCTTTTCATTTGCCCAACATTCTGACCTCAATTAGACTATTCATATCATATAAAGGCTGGCTTTGATGCACTGCTCTGTCGAAGTGATTAGGAGGCTGTTTAGCGCACTCAATTCAACTCCGCTTGAACCTAGCAACTGATTAGGGGAAACCGGGGATGGTTATAGCACTGTTTGCTGTCAAATCTGGAACTTGGTGTTTTTGGTGCTATTTATCTCAAATACTGATATGGTTTTCTTACATTTGACAGCTACAAGTTAAAATGCTCTTAAAACTTGTTCATAAACATTTTATCAATGTCAAGTAAATGGAGTTTGTAAGATGATTTAATATTTTTATAGAATTATCTTGAACTAGCTGATCTTAACTTATCTTATAGAGCTAGCTTGTAACAGCAGCATGTATTTGATCAAAAATGTAATAAAACAGTAATGTTGTGAAATATTATTATAATATGAAGTCATTAAAAAAAAAAAAAAAAAAATATATATATATATATATATATATATATTATTTTAATAAATTTAAAAATACAGTTTATTCTTGTTATGACAAAGCTGAATTTTCAGAAGTTTCCAGTGTCAAATTATCCCAGTTTTATTTTGTATCATTTTAGTGAATATTTAAAAATATTGTGTTTGGAGTATTATTATTATTATTATTGTTATTATTATTACTGGAAATATTCTTTTTGGGTGATATTTTTATTTCAGATTAAAATTTTATGTATTTTTATCTGTCTATCTATCTATCTATCTGGTCTTTTTTTAGTTTGTTTTTCATCTAATATTTATATTTTTACAATTGTATTTTATTTGTCAATTAACACTTTTTAATGGTAATTTAAAAGTAATGTAAGCATATTTTTAATAGTTTTACAATAATAACCCTGCACGCTCCTTCAGTTTGGTGCTCAAGAAACATTTCATATTATTGTCTGTGTTGAAATAGAAATATTTTGTAGTTCATAATTGTCTTTCATTTCAATTTTGATCAATCTAATGCTATTAAGAAAATAATCTTACTGACCCCAAACTTTTAAAAGGAAGAGTGCATGAAGACAAGTCCTGATTGATAGCCATTTCATCCCTGTCCATAATTTATAAGCAGTTAAACTGACGGTGTTACAACTGACCCTGTGCTGTGTTACAGGCATCCCTGATCTCCCCTTTATGTGAGTCAGACAAGCACACAAGTCGAATGCGAATTTAACCTTGCCTCAACACTAAAACACTTCTGTCTGTACCTTTCTTTCCTCTGCTGTCTGCTCGATTACCCTGCCTCCCGCCTGAAACCATTCCCCGGTTTCTCTCTGTAGATCTTTCAACTCATTTTAATGGTCCATTTGATTTCTTTCCCCTCTAAATGGCCAAAATTACCAGATTGCGACTTGACGCTGCAACAAAAACAAAAGAAAGAAACCTTGACGTTTACTCACACTTCGCTCCGTTTCAGAGAGCTGCCTGTTATTGGTTTAGCACCCAGGCTATGTGACTTTAATGCTTTCCCCTCAATTCCCAACAGCTGTTTTGTCGCTATTTGAGTCCACAGCAAAGCCTGAGTGCAATCACAACAACTGCATATGGTGCTTGTCTTTAGTGAAGCATGATAATGTCTCAGACGCCTCAACTACATGCAGCCGGCTCATTTATCCATATGGGTTGTTAGGGAAAAGTGCCGCACCAGTTAAAGGGAATGCAGTATTTAATTTCCTCTAAGCATGGACTGTTGTGTCCGTGTGTCTTTTGGCCTGTGTGTAACCTGTCTAATAACGACCGCTCGATGGCAACAGGCAACCAATCAGGATCGTGCACAAAGAAAGCTCAACAGCAATTAGTCACCCAGTGCCATGTATCATCCCTGAAACAACCCACATCTTCAGCTCTTTCTCTTTTGCCCTTGTCTCATTTATAACCCTCATCCCTTGCTCTTTTTCGTCTGCCCTCCAAAAAGCAGTCGCAGACTTCAGAGGTCAGAAGCCCTCACACTCCTTCCACTCTCATCTTCCCTTCCACTTCCTCTTCTCTATCATTTCCCATGATTCTCTTGCTGTTCGCTGTGTAAATGACATGCAGATAAGAATTTTGCTGTAACTTGCCCTATTTTCCTGCGAGGCTCGTTGGCTTTTGATTTCTTTCGCTTTCATCTTCTCTCCCTTCCTTTGTTTTGATCATCCATATTCTACTCTCAATAATGACCTAAAAAGAGGGTTTGTGTCACATATAAAGTGCCTCTGTCCCGTCTGCATTGTTTGCTAAATAACGTGATTCCCTCCCAATTTGAGTCATTTTGACTTTCATTGTCGTGGCACAAAAACCACCCTGCCATGTTTTGTTGCTTTGAAATATCCAGTTCTGATGTAATCAGCCATATTTTATTAATACTTTTTTTTCGATTTATCTCTTTCCCTAGTTTTCTCTTACATAAAAACTTTTGGAAAACTCATATAAAGCTTTTCAGTTCAAATCAAATATATTTATTGCCATTTATGCAATGGCTGCTGTCAAGATGTAACTGGAAATACTCATAAATATGCTTACAATGTATCAGATTTAGACATCAAAACAACAATTTTGATATCTCACATTGATGTTGTCGGTATTGAAATGAATGCCTGAACTATTGTTAATTTTCCTGGACAGACACAGACACAGCGGAGGATATTGAAAACTGTGTCCATATCATTTTCATCTGTAAGATGTAAGGAAATGAAAACGTAATTCATTCAGTTGATTTTAATATTTAGCAAATATGCTTCCTCATAGGTTGTTTGTGATGAAACTGCATTTTAAGACATGTTTGGTGATAGATGGCTGACAGCTGATGTTATAAATGTTCTGATCAGAGTCTGCAGTCTGCAATGAAGAAAACATTAGAGACACAGTTCAGATGCAGAACAATATAAATACTTGAACAAATTCTTTCGACTGTTAAAACAAAACACCATACTAAAAAACTTACTAGAATTCACACAGAGTACGCATTTTTGTATTCTACTTCTGTACTTTTCAGGTTTTCTATGTTAACATATGGTAGATGAGCATTTTTGGCAGTTTCACTGCAATTGCTACTTTTCATACATTTCATTAATGTGCTAGTTTTCAGTGACACCGCAATTAATCCGATTCTCTAACAAACTG
Organism: Carassius gibelio; assembly: GCF_023724105.1. Taxonomy (NCBI): domain Eukaryota; kingdom Metazoa; phylum Chordata; class Actinopteri; order Cypriniformes; family Cyprinidae; genus Carassius; species Carassius gibelio. Next base: position 6,686,356 of record NC_068415.1, read on the forward strand.
ATCTTATGCTCTTACTGAACCTAAAACATGTAGCATCAACAGTGTAGTTCAACTACTGAATGAAGCGCATTAATGAGCTGTTTATTTTTAGTCACTTAAAACCGTTTAGTGGTACAGTCCAGATTCCCAAATGAATCCCTCTTGTGATTTGATTCTTTTTAAAGAATCAAATAGATACAGTGCAACCAGTGTAATCCAATTCCCAAACAAATCCCTCTTGTGAATCGTTTTTTTAGTAAATCATAAGCATACAGAACTACCAGTGTAGTCCAACTCCAGCAGGAAACCTTCTTGTGAGTTAGTTCTTTTTACTGAATCAAAAACAAACAGCGCAACCAGTCAGATTCCTAAATGGATCCCCCTTGGGAGTCAGTTTATTTCAGTGAATCAAAAAAAACAGCACTTTTAGTATAGTCCGATTCCTAAATGAATCCCTCTTGTGAATAAATTATTTTTAGTGAACCATAAACAAACAGCACTACCAGTGTAGTCCAATTCCTAAAGGAAACAATTCCAGAATTGCTGAATGAATGAATGAACTTTTTTTGAATTTAAACTCATTAAGACCAAATAAGATTACATTTATGCCACACTTTAAAATAGTGCGTAAACATTTTTGGATTTGATTATTATTATTGTTATTATTATTATTATGTATTTAGTTTTAGTTTGTTATATCTGCTCTATCAAAATTTGGCAACTGTCTGCTGAGGGCAGTAAATACAGTAAGAAAAGCTTTTTTTTACCCAAATACTGTACGTCTTTCTCAAAGTACTAAATTGGAATTGTTCAGTTCCTTCCAGTTTCCATCTCTAGTAGAAACTCTCTATTGTCCCTAGCTAAACTCAATGTAAAGTGTGCAGCTTGATCTATTTTGCGTGTGAATTCAGGTGGAGATGAAGAAGGCAGGTGTCCTCCAATCTTTCTGTCAGAGCGTACCACCTCATCAAATCTCTGTCCTCCGCAGGGGTCCCCCTAACAGTGTGGCAGTATCAATGATTTCCTCAGCCTGGGTAACAAATGGGGCAGCCCTTGCTCCCCTACGCCTTCCATCTAAAAAGTGAATTACCTCTCTAATATCCAGCCTGCTGAGCCGATCAATACAGCGCCTGAGGAACTGATGAGGGGTGACTGGTTTGGAAGCTTCCTCCACTCCCCTCTCGTTTTCTGTTTTTCTTTCGTCTTCTGTCTCGATTCTATCTCTCTTACTTTAAAGTACTGGGCCTGTACCAGGTGTCAGATAGTAAAACCATGGTACTTTGCTATATAGGCCATGGTACTGAATAATGAAATTTATATCAATATTTACAAGGTAATTCAAAGTATACCAAGGTACACATTTCGTTACTCTCTTAGGTCTTAGGCTTTGTGCACCGCACTCAGTTCTGATGTTTTTCAAGTATGATCTTCAAGACTGACTCTCATTAATTATCTATCTATCTATCTATCTATCTATCTATCTATCTATCTATCTATCTATCTATCTATCTATCTATCTATCATGTTGTCTGAGCGTAATGTGACAGTCTCCTTCTAGCGGACTTAAATCATCATCTTTTGTTCATTTCAACTTCTATAACCAAGCCACACCTTTTGACTTTCAGTTGCTCTGCCAGGATTCAGAATCGGTTCTAGCGAAGGCGTCGCACTCTTTTTTTTCTGAGTGGCGCGGGCGTGCTTCCCTCCAGTGCTAAATGTGCAGTCATTGCGCGGGAGCATTCATAAATATAAACAATCCTCCATCTGTTAACGCACACTTTGAAATGTCACATCTCGGTCTGCGACAGATGCATCTGCTTTCACTCCAAACAGTCTTTTCTCTCGAAGGGGCGAGAAAGGAAGCCTGTCGATTAGCAACAGCTCCTTTTGGAGCATCACGGCAGAATGTGCTATTATTTTAGGAGCTCCAAATGAATTCAGTTCTGCTAAACAGGCTAATTTCATGCTCTTATGGACAGACTAAACTCTTCCGCTGGCGTAAAATGTTTGTTGTGCAGCATCTGGAAAATGAACACAATGGATGTCTGTGATGGGCCCTTGTTTACAAGGGGAGCTGTATTAGAACCTAAGGCAGTGAGAGCCCTGAAAGAGCAGAAGGAGCCCTTTCTCAGGGCCAACTGTGACATCAGCGGAGACGTCTGACTCTGAGGTGTGTGCTTCTCGCCTAGCAACAGTGCAGGTACTTCAGGGGCGTTTTCTCAGAGGACAAAATGGAAAATTGTATTGAAAAATCTAAACTAGTCTCAGTTACAGTATGTTTCATTTAACTATAAACCTTAACTATCAAGGTTCTTCAAAAAAAGTAGTAAATTGCTTACACAATATAGAATAAATGTAAAAAAAAATACATGTTTTTTTTTATTCATGTTCTGTTTCATTTCTTTTTACTATCAACTTTGTCTCAGATTTTTCTTCTAATATCTGGAAACTGACAACGTAAGTGTAAAGAATGAATTCTAAATATCTTTATTTATTCTATCTGATTGTTAAACCAAGTAATTGTAAAATGTAAAACTGTAAAATAAAATAATAGTGAATTCATTACAATCAATTTAATTCATAAATAAGAGTTTGTTTTAATGAAATATAAAAAAAGATGGCATATTCCAGATATTTTGAAATAATTCCATTCAAATTTTTTTAATTCAAATTCAAATCTGCAGAGTAAACACAAACACACACACACACACATATATATATATATATATATATATATATATACATTTTGGCGCAGAAGTACTTAAAAATAATTGACTGCAAAAATATAAACGAAACAAATGAAATTGAAACCTGAGTTCATGGTTATCCTGATTAAAATGATTCACCTTTTGTTTTATTTGTGGCGCAGTGGGTTGTGCACTTGCTCATTATACATGAGAGCTGCTGTGCTCAAGGGAGTGCAGGTGAATCAGGTTTCCTGTCTAACAGTTACATATTTGCTGTTGACTCTGTTCCAGAACCTTCCCACACAGACAGTGTTTTAAGGTATCATAAGTTCTCAAAACTTGCCTGTCTTGAAATGCTCAAAATATGAAGATTATTCCAAAGAGTAGTCAGCAAAGTCATGCAGACTTGTACAGTTTTAGCCATTTTCTATAAATACCTTGCAGATAAGGCAATCCCATAATGCACTGCAACCTGCAAGGAATTGGCTATTCATCCATACTTTTACACTAACCTATGAGAGTTCCAGCGCTATTAACACAAATATTGGGCTGGTATTCCTGGACCTGAAGCTTCTGTTATATTTATTGCTGACCTCCCAGTGTGTCAGTCTGCTCAGAGTAAACCTCCTTGTGAAGACAGCCAATTAGAGTGTGTGTGATGATCCGGACCCCTCTGCCGGTCCTGTGGTCCAGTAATTGCTGTGACAATAACAGAGACTCCAGGACTCAACAGAGTGAGTGAGATCTGTATGCCAAGCAAATGTCGTGCTCCACATGTCTTCTGATCTTCTCTTCAACAGACACTAGGACAGAAACCTGTAACCTGTAAGCGTCATATAACTCCTAATATGGGTTTTACATATAATCTATAGATTTTTTTAATTGTTATTCATTTAGTGTATTAAATAATTTGTATTGATCAATATATTGTTTTAATCTGATTAATGAATTAATTTACCTATAACAACAATAACATTAAATAAATACCTTAAAATAATAAATTCATAAACATATTTGATTAATTGTATTATAATTTTATTAATAAAAATATATATAATACAAAATTGAATTATGAATGTGTAATAGCATTATTATTGTTGTTGTTGTTTTATTCATTTATATGATTTCCAATAAATGTATTAGTATTTTTTAAGTATTATTTTATTAATATTTTTTTATCAAATGATGTATCTATAATAATAGCATTATTGTTGTTGTTATTATTATTATTATTATTATTATTATTATTATTATTAATATTAGTATTAGTATTAGTATTATAAATAACAGACCCATAAATAATAATATCAATATTAATTATAATAAAATAAAATAATTGTATATATTAAGAAAAATACTTTAAAAAAAAAAGTAAAACACATTTATAAATTAATAAAGTTATTAGTAATAATAATTAGTATTATTACGATTAATAATAATAATTAGTGTTATTTTATTGTTATTATTGTTATAAATATCATTCATTATACATCATTTGTAGTGTGGTAAAATCATTGCTTGCTCTATGCTAGTTCATTACCACTAGCCAAAAGGAGTCAGCAGGTTCATTAGAATGCTGTTTGCTACTTTTCCCCCAGTGCTAAAACATTGCTGGAGTTACAGAGAAGCTTAAGTACCTCTCCAAGGGCTAAAAAAAACTCACATTTATGTGACATTAAGCCATGAATATTTCGAAACACTTCTCATGTGATGACATCACTTCATAGCATGCTGACACTGGGTGCTAGCTGCGCTTGAGATGTCTCCAAGCCATGTGGCGTCCATAGCGCTTATTGTCATCTTTGTGTAAACAACGCTTCTAGAGAATGAATTGCAAAAAATAGAACAAAACATCTCAAATTCTCACTTTCGGAAACTTTAGCCACTTCTAATAGGCTTAGCCTGTCTCAATAAATAAATAAAAAGTCTTTCCCTGGTAGTCTTAATCTTCCATTTTGTTCTGCCCCAGACCAGATATCACGGTGCTAGCCTGAGGGAAATATTGCTGTAGCTCTCGCCTGCAGAAACCCATTTACTGATGGGAAGATGACTGACAGTCATCCCAGGGCTGAGTCTTCCCATCTTGATCCCCTCCAAACGCCCTCTGATTGCTTTCCGACAACAAACAATCCCAGATGATGGCGAATTATCCCAACACGGCCACTGGGTTTTGTAAGCATAAATAAAGAGCATGTGTAAGAAAACTAATGCGACTTCAAAACAAAGGCCTCTTTTTTATGAATGTACTGACTTGGATCTATCGCTCTACATATCTTTCTGTCCATACATATATTCTACAAGTTATAACTGTGTTTATTATTTTTTGATTTTATTATTTAATTTTTAAAATGTAGTTCATTTTTGCATAGCACATGGCACAAACTTGATGGATAGTAATTGCTTTAGCAAACATCACTAATTACCAGCAAATATTATGTCTTTCGACTCATTTCCAGAAGCGCTGGCAGTCCTCAGTGTTTTAGCAATGGTAGGATGTTGTTCCAGCAGAACCGTAGGGAGCATTCGGCGTGTCATAATTTCTCTGTGAGTGGATATGTTCCTTTGTTCATTGAGTAAATCAAATCTCCCGTTTCTAGTGGAACAGCAGTGTTTTAGCTGTAGTCGGCCATGCTCAGTCTGTCTTGAATTACATTTCACAGCAAGACTATACAAATATGCTCAAGTATAGTCGTGGGTCAACAAATATAAATCATGATTTGTTCCTTTGATCTGAATATGTTCATGAATTTTTCTATATTGAGCTTGCATGAGGTCGATGGACCAAGGAAATATTTTTTAAGAGCTTGGTGCTGGATTAAATATCCCACTTTTGTTTGATTTGCATATACAGTGATTCAGTGTTAATGTTTTTCTGAAAATGCTGTTAACAGTTTAAGTATTATTTATTTATATTTCCAGTTATATCTCATGCAATTGGAAAATGTTTTAGTTATATATAAGACATGCATATATATATATATATATAATATATAAAATATAAAATCATGGTTCGGTATGTACCTCGGTTTTAAAGTCACGGTTCTGTTTATGGTCAAATAAATGTACCCATAGTGAGAGAGTTCTTTCAAAAACGTTAAACAATATTTCCTACCCAAAACTTGTTTGTTAATTATCATTTTATTTAACTGACACTGTGGTGATCATCAAGCGACAGAATCCTAAATACAGTATGTTCTTTATGTTCGTAGCAGGACATCAGCTACATGCTTTCTGCCGTCCACCATCACTCACTGTAAAGCATGCTGACACGTCAGCCCATAATGCCTGTTGAGATGTGGTCTCATCCATCTCCAGACACTGTCCTGAAAACCCCTCACTGTCAGCCCCTTCTTTTAGGCCGCCCGTGTTTCCCGTCCCGGTGAAGGAGAGTAATGGAGGAGTGTTTGTCTGCGAGACCCCTGCCGCTTTGCAGATTGAAATGCTGATGGGCTGAGCAGTCCTGTCCTGCTATTTGACTGCTGATGGATCACGTTTATCCACTGGGCTGATGTTCATTACACCTGTTAGAGAGACAGGGAGCAACAGAGTGGAAGAATGAGGCAACAAGTACAGTGGGGAAAATATTTATTTGATTCCCTGCTGATTTTGTTAGTTTGCCCACTTACAAAGAAATGAAGGGTCTTTCATTTTTATGGTAGGTTAATTTTAATGGATAGAGACAGAATATCAACCAAAAAATCCAGAAAAAAAACAGAAATGTATTTGCATTTCAGTGAGTGAAAAAAGTATTTGATCCCATACCAAACTGGTTACAGTATGTGCCCATGTGGAACACCGATTAGTCCTATCACTTTAAGAAGTTACCCCTAATGTCAGCTCGTTGTGTGTATAAGACATCTGTCCACTCCAACCTCTCCAACCACCATGAGTAAAACCAAAGAGCTGTCAAAGGATGTCAGAGACAAGATTGTAGATCTGCACAAGGCTGGAATGGGCTAGAAGACCTCCCAAGCTTGGTGAGAAGGAGACAACTGTTGGATTATTTGGAAATGGAAGAAATACAAAACAACCATCAATCAGCTTCGGTCTGGAGCTCTGTGCATGATCTAGACTTATGGGGTAAGGATGATCATGAGAAAGGTGAAGGATCACCCCCGAACTACACAGGAATGATCTTAAGGCAGCAAAATCTTAAAAGCAAAGCATTGGTAACACACCCATTGGTAATGCTGATCTATGTACAAAATGATCTATTTACAAAATAAGTAAATACAAAATTAACAGTGTACTCTGCAACATTATTAAAAAAGCAAAAATAATTACTTAAAAAAAGAAAAATATATTGACATTTTATTCAAATGTAGACTTTAAAAAGTCTGGTTGTGAAAGATGTTTGTGTTCTTTGAATGCTTGGATGACACCGTATTCAGTCAAAGCTGTGATTCATTTTTTTGCATTAAGATGCTATTTATGTCTGTCATTGGAGCTTGATACATGTGTTTCTGAGGACAAACAAGGCTTTGCCATGCACTGCCATACAAGGGATATTGATTTGGTGGAAACAAATCAATCCAAGCATTCAGGTTCTTTGTATATGCTTTAATAGAAGCGAGGGTGCACCGAGGCCTCTGTTTGTATTCTGCAGGACGAGAAGTGCTAAGCATCCTCTGAGGAGGACCAGGGCTTATTCAGGCAGAGTTATTCAGGAGCCTTTCGGTCGACCAGTGTCATTCTCATGCTGAGATAGACACTGCAGTGTGAGGTTGGGCAAGTCTTCAACAAAACGTCTGCCGTTAGTGTGAGTTTTGAAATGGATTAAAAGTGCTTTATCACATCACCCACACTGGCTGGGCAAACAGTGAAGCCATTTACGGAGGCGGGCGAGTGATTGATCCTCCTGCGGCCTTTAAGAAAACATAATGGGGACTGTGACTCGGGCCCCTCTGATGATTCACTCTGCTCCAGAAAACACTGGAGGCAAGTTTTCGACAAACACTAAAGAGCTGCTTTTTTTTTAGTATGGAAATTTGGTAGCAGTTTATTTTTCCAATGTAAAAACATTTTTTTGTTTGTTTGTTTTTTTCTAAACTTGATATCTACTCTTTAAAGTTTGGGCAGAACATATTAAAGTAAAAAAAAAGAAATGTGTGTGGTCTGTCAAATGATGATAAATAAATAAATAATGCATATATCATTAAAATAAATTATTTTATATTTTTATCAAATATATTTATTACTCATACACAGCATATTAATACAAATAATATATTAATATTTAAAAATAAAAATATTTTTATTCTTTCATATATATATATATATATATATATATATAAAATATAATTAATATAAAATATAGTTTTCATCAGCCAGTTTTCAGTGTCACGTGACACTTAAAAAATTATTGAGATTTTTTTTTTAATAAAAAATATTTTTGTTTTTACTTTTTATATGTACTGTATGTATGTATTTATGCATTTATGTTTACCAGTTGCATGAAAGTCTGTTTAGTGCAACATGACACTAAACTGTAGAGCAGAAATGTGCAAAAAAAAAATTTGTCAGTTTTTAATGTGCACTAGCATATATGACTTAAAATCTACAAAATTTGGACTGAAAGTCAGAAAATTCTTTTTTTCTTCTTCTTTAAGCACTTCTTAAGATTATACTTCTAAGCTGTTGTTGTTGTTGTTGTTTTTCTTCAGGAGAAAAATGTCTCCTGAGGGGGTTCAGGTTCCTACATGAATAGCGTGCTCAGTGCCAAGCTTCAACACTTGTAGGACCTGAAATCTGCCTTTAAAATGCGCGATCGCTGCTCTTTAGAGGGATTTCTCGGAGCACTCGACACGTGCATCCCATTTATGCAGTCGTGCTTCTTTAGGTGTGAGAGTTAGAGCTCTGTTTCTTTCTTTCTGCTTTGTGTCTAGGCTTGGCGTGTTTCTTAAGACTGATGGATTTGTTTGAATATGTTTCTCTGCGTACTCAAAGCCCTGGTGAATAATCCTCCGCTTGTGTAACTGGCATTCACTCTAATGACCCAGGATATTGCAAACACTCCAGTCGCCAGCATGCAGATCATTAAGGCTGAAAAATGGCACACAAAATGTGAATTTGGGATTTGAGAAATGTGATTTCTTCCGCCATTTGATCGTGGAATTAATCTCATGCCACATTTATAAGTATGTGTTGGCTGCTTATTGCTCTCCAAGTCCCTTTTACGTCTCAAAATTAACCACATAAGAACCACTTAAATAATTGCGCTTCAGATGTTAAAAAGCTTCAAACGGATTAATAATACAACAAAACACAAACCCTTCAATGGCTGCTAGGGATACTATTTCTTCTTAAATCGTGGGCGTAAACATTACACTGATCGTGAGCCAGAATATATGATTATTTTAATATAAACAAAATCCTAAAAGTTAGAATGCGAGGCGACTCACTAGAAAGAAATTCCTTGCTCTTTTAACCGTCAGTAAACGAGAGTGGACTGGATTTAGCTTGATTAAAATGTTCTGGAGTGCTTGTTATTTGACCCACATTGTTAAGTCAGCGTTCAGAGTATTACATCTCGCAAGCTTGAATACATAATTGAAATCACTCGATAGCCAGGAAATGGACAAACTTAAAAAGTACCATTTTTAAAAGCTGATCTTTGACATCTGGTCTGAATATACTTGACTTTTTTTCTTGCAGTTTGAACTGTAGATTATTCAGAAACTGTAAATTACTCTTGCATGTAGGTAATGTTTAACAAACATTCTTTATGACTCATTGTTCTCTCCTGCAGGACACGGACCTGATTATGACCTTCAACATCTCCATGCATCGCTCCTGGTGGATGGAGAACGGCCCGGGGTGCAGGGTGACCCCCGTGACCCCTCCTCCCTCCTGGGCCCCAGAGGACCACCGCTACATCAGCATCGCCGGCTGCCTGCTGGAGTACCAGTATGTGGAGGTGGCCCACAGTTCCTTGCAGATTATCCTAGCTGTGAGTACAGTCTAATCCTTTACAGGCTTTTCTGTCCTTTTGCTGTGCTTGCGGTTGCAGCTCCTGGTATTAAATATATATAGTCCTTTATTATGCATTTCTTCTGATTGGAACGCTGCAGTGAAGTGCTGGGTGTACAATGACAGCTAACCTGTATAATTGACTGTTGCCGAGTATGAGAATCTCTGGTTTAGAGTCAAATTCAGTGCAGCGCATTTGTTTTTGTCTATTTAAAACCTAACCAGTTGATTACACCAACTCTGTAAATAACGGTTCAGGAAATGCTTCTGAATATGAGAGGCATTGAGAAATTTGGCTGGGCTCCAGCGCTGATATTGCTTGAATGCGGGTTGTTAATAGGAGCTCAGCATGATGCCTTCCTCCGAGTCTTTATTCTTTATCTCTTCCATTACCTGCGACACCTGCTTCTACCCCCCTCAACAATCAGCATCTCTAATGCAATAGTGAAGTAAACCCCCTCCAACGTGGAAACAGCAATTCTCTGATTACAAGCCCGTACAAGACTCTCCCGCGGCTTTCATTCTCATACACTCAAATCTAATTTATTGCTGTTTTTCCAATGCAACATGAAATCAGAATTGACCCTGTTTACTGCATGATTCACCAGGGCACGTTATTTTGTTTGTTTTCATAATCGAGCTGTAATATCGTTTGATTTCTTACCAAAAGGTTTTTGTTTTCTGTTGTTGAAACCAAGGCTGAAGGGGCAAGGAAAAATGATAACCAGTAATTTCAGAGGCTGCTTTTTACGATCCAGCCAAATCCCAGTGGATGCAATGAAGTCGTAGACATTAGTTTGAACCAAATATTATGTTTCACTAACATAGGTATCACATTACAGATGTTAAATGGGTAGCTGACATCATATTTCAAGTAGTGACAGCAATGTCCTGCAGTATGACATGATACTTTCGTTTTTCTTATTTTTTTTTAAGTTTTTTATTTTAATTCAGAGGCTTAGTATTTTTAAATTCGCTAAAAAGTGGGGTCAACAATTGTAAAAATCTAGAGTAATGTTGACTGTTGACAGCACCTAAGTTATATTAGTTTTTTTATTTTATGAAATATCATGAAAATCTGACTTTTTCCGTGTTTAAGTGTTATAATTGGGTCCCGGTGCGCCTACCAACCCAGAAAACGTGAAAACCTTGATAACCTTGTTAACTTGTTTTGGAGAGAGTTTCTCTGGAAACTTATGAAAAAAAATTAGCCTCTCAGATTTCATTCCTCCCCGTGACGTAGGAAGGGGATCTAGGAAGGGGATATTACCACCCCTTAATTAGCACGTTTCCACCCACAGCGCCACCATTGCAAGTGAAAAGTTTCACAAGTTTCACAAGTGGTGTTCCAGTTCTAACACCAAGGCAAAAGTTTGAACAAAGCATGCTAACTCTTCTGTCTTTGGCTGCACTGATGAGCACAGAACACTACTTAAAGTCCCAGCCTTAGAAGAGACAAGAGCAGTGTATTTATTTACTATATTACGTTGCTGCCACACAGATCGAATATAAACGCAATGTATTTTCCAGCTGTTTACCTTCACAGACATAACCAACAGTTTTTGTAAATCATCCTTTTTTTTTAACAGTTTAAGTGCAATAAGACATGAACGAGAACTTAGTTTAGTATTCACATGCCTTGTGACAGCCATTTTCTGTGCACGTACTTCGGAAGTGTGCGCTCAGAAAACCGTATATCAGAAGGTTAAACTAATAAGGCTTTAAATAAAAAGCAGTGTCTGCTAAATGACTAAATGTAAATGTAAAACACATGATTTCAGCACAATATGCATGATAATCAAAACCAAAACAGGTACCAGCTGTAAAGGCACAGCCCTATTCTGGAAAAGGGGGTGGGGAACAGCAGCTTATTTGCATTTAAGGAGACGTGGACAAAAACAGTTTGTTTCTGCTTATACTCAAAATAGGCATTTTGAAAATTATATAATAAATGATCTGTGGGGTATTTTGAGCTGAAACGTCACGGACACATTCTGGGGATTCATGTGACTTATATTACATAATGTAAAAAGTGGCATAATGGGTCACCTTTAATATCCAGTAATTGGTAACCTTTTTTCACTCTTTTCAAGTACTTCAGCTTTTTGTCTCTTAATTCACCATTTTTGCCTTTACTCATTCAATTGTAATGGTCCTGTGGTGTGACAAATTAATTATTTTAAGTACAAATAGTCCATGTACTCTCTCAATTAATATCAGCTATTTAAAGGTCATAGTAATTATTGAAATATATTATCTACATGAATTGTATTTTTTTATTTTTTGTAATGTACAGAATTAAGATTCTAATAATAATATATGTATGGCAATATAGTACTACTACTACTACTACTACAAAGCAATAAGCAAAATTGATTTTAAAATAGTTTTTCATGAAGTAAGAAATGACACACCACAGGAATTCCCAATTTCATGACGAATGAAAATATAAATAAATAATAAATATATTTGCTGTTTGTCATCTATCCAAATGCACTGCACATTTTATATAAAGGCAACAGTTGTAAACATTGTTTGTACATAAAACCTCAAGTAACATGATTACAGTGTGAGATGAGAGCATTTCTTTGCGAGACCCATACATCTCCTTATCAGGAGTGATGTCAGGGGGTCAGTAACTTTAATGGTCACCACCGGTGTCTCATAAACAGCTGTAACCGAGCACAGGCAGGTATCGGCTCCTTTCAACCTGGTATTTATAGACCTTCCTCTGTTAGGACTGATGTTCCTGTGGAGATATTATACAGTGAATAGCGGAGGAGTAAGGCAGCTGCGTGTCTGTGCCTACAGAGCGCCTGGTGGGAGCTTTTAGTGGCTTTGTGGTGCCCCCTCTCCAGAGAGGAAAGCAGGAACCGCTATTCCCTATTGATGGTCTGGTCTATTGCAGGAAACAATGTGCAGTTTGGGGGCGGGGTTACACATTACACACCCACATACTGTGGATAGACATAAAAAAGAATAGTTTTTGCTCTCCGTTTTCTCATAATTACAGAGCTTCTCGTCAGTTTGCTTGAGTATGAGAGAATCCCTAGGCTGCTGAGGTGTTTTATAATGACTTCACACATTCCATGTAATTAGGCGTGTGTTGATGAAACAGAACGTGGCGCTGTGGAAATGACAATATTGAAGCACACCTGCTTCCCGAGGGAGATTCACCTTCTGACTGTGAACCTGAGGGAATTTGCCTTCAGATTTATTTTTATTTTTTCAGCTCAGGGTTTTTTCAGCTCATCTGAATCCTTTATTTAAGGGCATTGTACTTTAAACCCAAAGAGAACATTCTATTTATTCTAAATAGAAATAAAAATGATATAACTAAGAAATGTATATAACTATACAAACTGTCAGTGTACTGCATCAATATAAGATTATTATGAAAGATTATGGTAATTACACAAAATATAGGTCTATATATTAAAGCTGCTATACAAATAATAATATTAACAATAATAACACTTATAATAATAAGAAGAAGAAATATCATGTAGTATTTCTCTTATTATTATAATTTTTATTATTACACACTTACCATGTTTTTATAACAGTATTTAAGTTATTATTATTTTACAATTAGCTCAATTTATTTTTAAATTGTTTTGGATGAATCAAAGATTGTCACACCACAGGAATTCCCAAAAGTATTTCATATCTGTAACCAATTCATAACTTGCACATTTAAATCAAGGCTACATTTGTGGACAATATTTGGATACTGATATTTTTAACTTAACATTTTTAAAAACAATGGAAATAAAGAAAATGATAGAAATGAGACCGTTGATGAAATTGCAGAAGTATAGAGCTGTAGAATGAATGTGGATGTACTGAAATAATTTAATATAAAATTAAGTACATATTGAAAGCCAGAGTAAGTCACAAATTTGCCCTCCATTTAATTTCATTGCTGTCTAGGAGATATTAAAGAGATCTCATTTGTGATTTTTCTTTCCTATGGGTCACACACATTCATGTGCGGAATAAGAAATATCGTTAGGGGCTGTCAGATATTATGTAGGAAGCTGTTGAAGTCACTGCATGTTCAATAATGCTTAGTCTTCTAAACACTGAAGCTGTTACAGTAGGCCAGTGTCAGGAGAACGCATGCTACCAGGATCAATATGACAATGATTGAATTAAGCTCTCTCTGAAGCATTGAAAGGGATGAGACATATGTCTGTGTCAGCAGAAGTGAGTTGAGTCCCACCGCTGGCTGCTGAGACTGTTCCTACAGAATGTAAAACAATAGCAAGGCCAGAAGTTTATTGCTAGCATTTTGTTCATGGTGTCCCTGCAGAGAGTCACAGTTTGGGTCGTTTCTAGAACCCACCAAGCTGAGACAAGATAAGTTTATTGCTATAAGTTTCTTGAACATCCAAGCTTATTGAAGTTTCCTTTTTATGGTTTTCAAGTTGGTTAAAATGTTGTGACATGGAATATGTTTGTTGAGCAGTGTGGGATATACAGATGGATATCAGTATGCACTAGTAGAGATTTATTCTATTTGTAGAATATATAAACTATTTGACAGTTAATCGGTCAAGCTCGTTTCCCCTTATTTTAGATTTAGATTAATTTTGAATCATAATAAAACAGTTAATTGTAATATTTAACCAGTCTTACTATAAATATACATTTTTCATGCTGTGTGTTATGATGATGTGATGCCTGTATTCACTTGAAGTTGATTTTAGCTTATACTGTTTTATTTGGACATAATATAATATATTATATAATTATATAATATATATAAAATATCTTTAACTTTGTATTAACTATTTATCCTTCAGTGGCTGTAACAATAACATGATTTCATACTTTATCATATTAATAACATACAATATAATATTCATATACACTACCATTCAAATGTTCAGCTTTTGTTTTTTGCTTCGTTTTTCAAAGAAAAACTCTGTTTTGCTCAAAAGGCTTCATTTATTAGATCAACAGCATAACAATAATATTGTCTCTTCTTTTTTTCTTTCTTTTTTTTTGTTTTAAAAAACTTTTTTAAATGCATTTTTTTAATTATCAATGTTGAAAACAGCTTCATGTTTTTGTGGAAAGCTCCATACATTATTTTTTACATAAAAATCCTTCTGAATATTGTGAATAAATTTACTCTCACTTTTGATCATTTTAATGCATCCTTACTGGCATATTATGCCTTGAATAAAAGTATTAATCATACAACTCACGTCAGACTTTTAAACCATAGTTTATATATTGATTTTAACATATTTAATAAAAATACATGTATATATATTTGGTTAACGAAATAGTGTACATACAGCCAATCATCCATTGCGTAATAGACACTTTCAGGGCGATACAAAAGAACTGTTTTAGTGACGATGGCTGTATGTATCAGTATATTATCCATTACATAATTCAGCAAAATTCAAAAACATTTGTCAATAATGTCATAGCTCAAGTTCTTCCAGAGCTTTATCTGCAGTGTTGCAACAGCCTTTGTTTATGCAACCAGGTGACCTCAGATGCTCATTCATAATGTGTTTTCTCTGGAAAAGTCTTTGTTTGCAGCAACATCTCAGAGAAGAAATTCATCATTTGTCCTAGAAATACCGCGCCAGTGCTGTTTTGCCTCCTCAAATCGTGTTTCTTATGTTTCAGACCCTCCCCAGATACACAGTTGTGTCTGGATGCATAGACAACATTTTCAATCATCCCCTCGAGCTCCCAGATACATAATGATCATCTTTGTTCCCCACACAGAAATCGGGGTGTTGAAAAATTGACTCGCTCATTATTTTCTCCTAAAGCGAATAAGTGCCTCTTTGATCGGTTAACTATGTAGACAACCGCTCTCTCGCTCCCTCTTCCCACTTCTCATTTTATCTAGCTGACAAGAGCACAATTGATCAGCAAATTTCACTTGTCTTCTCTTTCGCTAAAACACTGTCATTTGACAGAACACAAAGTGTCCAAGTAATAATTTCTTATCTCATATTTATTAATGAAAATAACCTGGAGGTTAATTCGATTCAGTAATATGGAGATGGATGTGGCTTGTTGAAAGGGCGTTGATGTGAACTACAGTAATGACAGCTCGATCTTCACACACAGAGATAATTATGTGGATTACAGAGGAGGCATCTGGGAGGGAGTGCTGTCATTTCACTGCTAGCCAGCCACTTTGTGCTTTTTTTTCCGCGTGACACCTGCAGCGGGCTTCGAGACGCGCCTTCGGTCCCATTGTTTTCCCGCATCAGAGCAACAGTGCGGCACCTTCAGTTAATTAGGTTTCTCTCCCAGCCCAAATGGATGTGGAGCCTTCGACCATTCATTTACAAGCATCTCAGACATTAGTAAGGCTGCATGCATCATTACACAGTAAGGGAGCGTCAGTCTGAAAGTAATTAAGTAGAGTTGTATGATAATGAAAGGGCCGTGGTGTGAGCTAATATAGGAATCGTACACCAATCGCTTCATGATAATTCTTCTGTCTTTGCAGGGCCAATGCACTGAAATCTCAACAGTTTAGCATGGGAATTCTCAGCAAAAATATTCTCTAACCACTTGCTGTCCAACTTGACCAGGTGGTTTTCGCATTGGCATACATATTTAAATGAAGTCATTAAGTCAGCTGTCATTCTTTTCAGTGCAGACACGCCTCCTTCCTATGCAAATGAGGCTTATTATAGAATGCACTTTATTTACAAATCTCTGCGTGGTTTGCTTGGTGCAATTAACACTCTTTTCTCTGGCTGCTGAAAGCAGGTGGTATGCAGAATTTTATTTAAATGATATCTGAGATTATTTTCTCTAAATGAGCACGAATGATGCAAAAGACTAGGTTTATATCCCTTTCTGCATATTAAAGAGCAAATCTGCAGGCAATTATATAGACTATTGTTTAAAAGTTTGGGGTCAGCAAGATCTTTGAAAGGATTTTATACTTTTATTCAGTAAGGATGCTTTAAATTGATCAAAAGTGACAGTAAAGACATTGAGAATGTAACAAAAGATTTCTTTCTATTTATTCAAGAAACCTGAAAAAAAAACTATAAAAATATTGAGCAGCTCAGCTTTGATTTCAACAATTATATCAATAAGATATGTTTCTTGAGCACCAAATCAGCATATTATAATAATGTGACACTGAGGACTGCTGCTGAATGGCTAATGGCTGCTGAAAATTCAGCGTTGCATAACAGGATTGTTTTTAAAAAATGTATTGGAATGATATTTCACAGTATTATGGTTTTCCCTGTATTTTTGATTAAATAAAGCAACCTGTCCTCCAACCAATACTCACATATAGGTCATTTGTCCAAATTCCTGAAATACGACCCATCAGAGCGTATACTACAATTGCACCCCTATCGGCAAAAGCTTGTTTTCATATTAATATTTTGTACTCTTTTATATGCACTCTAATTTGCATTTCGTGAAGCTCAGTTAGTAGATCATTGTGTTATACATTGATATGTAATCATGCTATCATGGGTTTGAACCCAGAGAACGGACATGCACATAAATGTATATGCTTAATAAATCATAATTTAGCATGATTTCTGTGAGCGTTAGGTTTATGGGTGGGGTTAGGTGTGGTCATTCGAACCAGTAAGCCACCTAGTAAAATATGTACGAATTACTGTGAGATCGGTGTAAAAAGTCCACACATTGCATTTAAATAAACGTGGGTTTTGATTGGTAATGACGTTATACGTCATTTCATGATGACAGACGCAACTCGATACTGTCATTATTTTTACTAGAGGCCCCTTAAACGTAAATATAGGTCGTAATAAGATGCTTGCACAAACGACCTATATGGTCATTTTTGTTGTAGGATAGGATCAAGTAAATAGACTTCTTTCAACAACATAAAAAAGAAAAAAACATCATCTTGAATGGCTTGGATGTTGAAGTCAATAATAAATTGAACTATAAACAATAAACAGACTATCTACAGTCTTAAAGGAAAAAGAGACAAAAATGAAAAAAATTCATCATCGCACCCTCATGATATCCCAAACATGTATGAAAAGGGTTTTGTTAATACAGTAAAATTGAATAGGGCCAATGTTGTTTTGTACCCCACTAACTTACATGGACAAAACAGTTTAAAAATTATTCATTATATTATTTTGTGTTCCACAGAAGCAAACGAATCATGCAGATATGGACCGATAAGAAATTATTAAATAATTTAAAATTTTGTGTGAACTGTCCCTTTACTGTAAGCAGCATCCATAGTATAAAAACTGTATTTCATATACATTACAATAAAATAGATTGGAAATGCTTTTCCATGTCAACTTTAATATACAGCTGTGTAGAGCAGGTGGGCATTATTAGTGGGTGGGGAGGTTAGGACCAGGTTAAGTTTATTTATTGATAAATTTTGGAAGATTTTTTTGCGGGCCCCTGACTAAATCCTTAGCTATTTGAGCAGATCAGATTTATATGGCAGCACTTGTGTTATATATTTCTGCATCTGAAGATGCCACAGTGGATTTCAAACTTATTTCTGAATAACCTTTCTGCAGACACTAACTTTGGAGGTCCTTTAGAGGAGAGTGTGTTCATTTCCTCGGGTGCTTGGGAAGAAACGGAGTACGCACTTACAGCGAGTGCATAGTGGGAAAGAGAGAGAGGAGAAGAGGGGAAGAGAGCACCGATGGAGGGATAACACTTCTCATCTGTGATTAATGCTCTCTCCCTCACCTCCTGCCCTTAGTACCCGTGAGGTCTGTTGTGTTGCTTTCCACCAGCGTCTGCAGTGTTGTAGACAAGAGGAAGAGGAGACGCTTTTGTCTCCACTCATGTCATATGCAGAAAATAGGACTGAAACAAAACTCTTTTGTATGGAAGCATATTTCTAATACAGAATAAAAAAGGAACTGTATTTGCAACCTTTTGGTCTCAGTATTTAGAATTTTTTCTTGCAAATCTGAGAAAAAAAGAAGAAAGTGTTCAGAGAAATTGTAAGATATAAACTCAGAATTGTGAGGAAAAAAAAGTAAATTAATTAAATAAAAATACAAAATAAACGTTTTCTCACAATTTTAACCTTCTCACAGTTCTGAGTTCATATCTAGTTATTCAGATCATTCTATTTTCAGAATTGTGAGAAAAAAGTTTTTAAG
Source organism: Carassius gibelio (assembly GCF_023724105.1). Classification (NCBI taxonomy): domain Eukaryota; kingdom Metazoa; phylum Chordata; class Actinopteri; order Cypriniformes; family Cyprinidae; genus Carassius; species Carassius gibelio. The sequence goes on from NC_068415.1 coordinate 6,705,125, forward strand.
ATCGAAGCTTGAAAGGAAGTTAAAATTCAAGATGTTAACTCAAATTCTGAGAAGAAAATCCTGAATTGTGGGCTTTTAAAAAATATTCTGGCAATTCTGAAATAATTTTTCTCAATACATACTTTTTTTTCTGACTTTCTTCTCACAATTCTGAATTCATATCTCAAAATTCACACCTTTCCAGAGTTCTGTGATTTAAAATTCAGGCAATTCTGAAATAATTAGAGTTGAGTTGAGTTCATATCTCAAAATTCATACCTTTTCTTGCAAATCTGAGGAAAATAAAACGTCAGAATTGCAATATATAAACTCACTTCCGAGAAATAAAGTCAAAATTGCAGGAATTTGCTAAATTTGCAAGACTTTGAAGAAAAGAACTGTGAGATATAAACTCACAATTGCGAGAAAAAAGTCATAATTGAGAATTATGTGAAGCTTTGTATCCACTGAAGAATTAAAAAATGTAAAAAAACAATTGAGACTTTTTATCTCACACAGTTTTGAGTGTATATCTCTGAACTCTTCGATTTAAAACTCACAATAACACTTTAATTGTCAGAGTTACGAGAAAATAACAGAATTGTGAGATAAAATATTGTAATTACTTCAGTGGAGGACATAAGCTTCCATACTTCTGGCATACACAATGCAAATGTACTGAAATAGCAAACATCTAGCTGACATTCTCCACACAAGTCCTTTGTGTGGTTTAGCTGAATGACTGGCTCATATTCATTTTCGAGAGTCCGCCTCTGGGGCTCTGGGAACTGTTCCTGGGCAGATTTCTCCTTCACAGTGAGAGAGAAGGAGAGAGTGTTGGCAGTCAGTTGGCCAAACCTCTGCTCTCTCTCTCTCTCTCTCTTACACAGACACAGATATGAAGGGGAGAGTGGGGCTCTCGTATGCATGGATGCATCAGCAAATGAGCTGTGTCCAGCACACCAGAGCAGCACTGATGTCGCATGGATCTGCCTGACCATGAGCAGACTGTGTAACCAGGAGGCCTTCCAATAGACATTCTAATCAAAAGACCTGCATCCGTTTCAGAGTTGTGTGCCCTTCTTAATTGAATTGAGAATGGCTTTTAAAAATTTCAAATCAAATTAAAGGGATAGTCCAGCAAAAAACATAATTTACTCACCTTCGTGCCATCCTGAATCTGTATGTCTTCGATTTATTCTGTGAAACATAAAAGTAGATATTTTGAAGAATGCTTATTGGACTTCAATTTTACTGAGAAAAAAATACAAGAGAAGTCAACGTGATCCAGTGTCAGTGTGAACATTTAACAATGTTACTGCCATATTTATGTGGCTTCATTTCTGTAGTTTGTTGCTTCAGAAGTTAGTTATCGATGTAGACAGCAAGTCAGCTCACTGGGAGCTGCAATGAGAGCTTCAGAACCTCATGCAATTGCTTTTTATTCATCTTGCATGCTGTTTTAAATATTAAATGCCATCTCTATTACACAGACTTTACAGTAATGATAGTGAGCAGCTTTAGGCAGCGGACGCATGTGGGCTACGAAAATTTCACGTAATAGTAATCTCTGCTATGTGGGCGCTTGACGGATTCTCAGCCGTGGTGCTTACCTCCACATCAGCTGTCGTAGCTGTGCGGTGTGACATATGTTAACAGAAATCTCAGCTAGTCCCTGTTTGTGTCAAGCCCCAGTCTCTGTTCTCATGCAGAGGATTGTAACGGGCCTCTACTAAGATGACTGGGTCATGCCGGGTTTGTAGGACTTATCCTGTCTTCTGACAGCTGGTGATTTTAAATCACCTCCTTTTCGTTATTATACTTGTCCCAAACCTGCACGCTTCTCAACAGGCAGCCGTAGCCAGAGAGTCCAGCCTAATGAAAGCCTCTATTAGCAGCTATACTAATGAGCTTCTGAGAACATTAGCAGTGACTCTCATAATCAATCAAGCCTTGTTTAATTACAGTGCATCATCTTATTGATGCTATAGAGTTATCATTATGCTCTGCAGGTCTCAATTGCCTGCTTAGGGTGTTATAACTAATGCCAAATCTTTTTAATATTCATGCTATTTAGCGTAACTTGATATGAATTTGCTGTAGATTTATTGATTGCTTAATTAAATTAATGTAAAATATATTGTATATATTTACTTATTTATAAATTAACAAATTCTATTATTTTGATTCAATTTTATATATCTATTCAGTTGTGCTTAATGTAAAATAAATACAATTATTTACTTATGTTAATTAATTAAATTTATTTTTTAAACCTGTATTTATTTATTAGTATTTATTAAATGTAATATAAATATATATACAAAATATTTATTTATTTATTATAAATCAAAAAAGTGTTTAATGCCACAAGGTAAAGTACAATTTCTATTCACCAATGTAAAATGTAGTATTATTTAATAAATCAAATTATTATCTGCATAGGATTTATTAAAACATTTCAACACATGACAAATGCTTCACAAACCCTTCTGTAAATATTTTGCGTGATGCAGCCGAATCTGAGTTTTGAATTAAGGGATTTAAATAGACCATTTCCACTGTTTCACAAAAATGATTCAGAGCTGTTTTTGTTACTTTTTAATTAAGAGAGACTATTAGATATTTCCTAACACACTCAGCAAAACTAATATAATGAGGGAACTTAATGGCCGAATAAAAAGCAATAATGTTGCTTAATTATACATTAGCAGCAAGATCGTCACTAATACAGTGTGAATATATTACCTTAATTAGTTGTTTGGTGAGGAGCTTTGATCCTGAGTCCATTAGTGTCAACATCAAATGAATAAGCTTTCTTGGTACAACATTTCTCCAATTTCTTATGCCCTGCTTAAAGCTGTTTGTATCATATTTGCCTTATTAATTGCCCCGCTTTTATGGGTTTTATGTACCTTTTTCATATTAAGCTTGTTGATTTAGCGGTATAATTTGCATAACTCCCTGTGTGCTAACAATTCTCCTGGTGAGGCGTCTCTTGAGATGCATGGAGGGAGATCCTTGCTCGATTTTCTCAGTGTAGCCGGTTTAATACTGCTTGCTTTCTGAATTCTCAGGATGACTGATTGGGATCCCAAGCTCATATATTTATTCCAGCAGCTGAACCTAGATGTGTCTCAACTTCCACTGTTCATTTCTGTGCCCATTGTTCTGAGCTATTTGTGGCAATGATAAGAAGATGAAGGAAAGGTGAGTGCCAGGTTCGTGAGGGAAATGTGTGCTGCATCGAATGGGAAAAGACAAACACTGAATCAAACTGGATGCAATCATTGCAGAAAGGCTAAAAGGATTATCCGCTCAACAATGATTTTTCAAACTCTTGACATAACCGATTATTAACTATGGTATATATTTTAACCCTTTTTTTCTGAAATAAAGTCAGTGAGTGAGCTGGATGCATGTTCAAATGCATGTTTTGTTTGGGATGTTCTTGTGTCCAAAAACAGCTTGACAGAATGGAGTCTCAAGATGCGTTTTGTAACTTAAAAACACAACGCTTATGGAACATGATGATAGGCCAGAAATTAAAAAATATTTGGAGTCCAGAAGTAATTGCCCTGAAATGTATTGTGGGTTTATTTATCTGTGTTTGAGTGTAGCAGAGCTGCTTTAAAGGGGATGAAAGGTGCTGCTTCAAAGCGTCGCAAAAAGAGATGCGTGTAGCGTTCTGACAGTAAAAGCCTCTTGGAGAAGTTTTGCCTCTAAAGTCATCCCCTTCAAAGCGTAGCAGCTAAATAATAATAGAGCTAAAAAAAAAAATAGATAAACTCACTAGTCAAACTTACTGAGTACTTTTTGGGCAACTAGTAAACCACCTTGATCCCTATTGCAATGGTAGAAAGCTTTGTATTTTATTTAATTATTTACAGTTAGTTCAATTAGGTATTTTTTTATTTAAAAAAATAAAACATTTTTATTTAATACAAAAAACAAACAAAAACAAAACAAAAAAAATTATATGCAATAATTAAAATAATTAAAAAAAACACTTATATTTACCAAAATTCTGGCTTCTGCATTTATATATATATATATATATATATATATATATATATATATATATATGTTTGTTTTTTAATACGCAATAATTAAAATAATAAAAAAAATACTTATTTATATTTACCAAAACTCTGGCTTCTGCATTTATTTGTTAGTTTGGGATATAATGGGATGTATGGTATAAAATGGGATATAATTAGATAATGGGTGGGGTTTTTTTTTACATTGTAAAGGTTTAAGTTAATCTAACTAGTGACTCCAGATAATATGAACTTTCTTTTGTGTTAAAACTCCTTTAAAAAGACATTGAAAATGAATGCATTCATCTCCCATTAGTCATTATGCAGATGTGAACCTCTTTTAGCATTTATATTGAAACAACAACAACAACAATAACCTTTCTGTCAGTATGTCAGCGGTCAGTCAATGAACGATTTATGGAGCGCCTAAAGAAGAATAGGTAACTGTTTTGACAAAACATAACACCCAGAGGAGAAGAAAATCAATCGACCTCATTACTTGCCAGTCCCTTAAGACCTCTATGGAAACCTATTGCCATAGCCAATTTCGATTCAAGACTTAATTTGGTGGCGAGGATGAGTTGTGCTCGGCAAATCATCAGCTTGGCAGATGCCTGTGCGGCAGGCGATTGCCATCAGCTCTCATAAATGTCAACACTTGGCCCAACTCCCCGGTGATCTTATTCAAAGTCTATTTTTATTTCTTTTTATCCATTTGTTGAGCCCTTTCATTCTCTTTCTTGTCTTGCTATTTTCTCCGTCACTCTGGTGGAGTGAGTAACGACGCAGGCCGTGGCTGAGTGACAGGAGGTCTGATATCGCCGGCCTGGCTGACGTGGCCGAGCATCTCATCTGATAAGTCAGAGAAATCGGCGACCGCGGCTGAATGACGGAGCGCTATTACTCAAACATCACACATGGCATGAGCAGAAAACTGACAGGAGTCAGCTGAGCAGAGCTGGTTATATTGTATATATTTAGAGCGATTGTTGAGTGTTATATTGAGCAACTTATTCAATAAGTTAATGAGTAGCTATATATACGTAGATGGGTTTTAAGGGATTTTTCTTCAGCACTGACATTACAGAGAAATCCAGCAAGAAAGAGAATTATTCAAATCTTTAGAAGCTCGTCTCATCTGAATACTCTGACAGATTAATGACTTGTGTGGTGATGAAGAAGAGCCTTTCACTCATACATCAGAGTCTGGACCAAGATCAGTGTTCTACACGTATGATGCACACAGTGTTAGCGGCTGGACTCAGTCTGTCATCGGTTATTGTAGGCAGAGATGTTGTTTTCTATGTTGCCTGTGTGATGACAGAGAGAGATTATTCCAAAGCCCTGTCAAAACAAAACATGCAATTTATTTACTGGAATCACTTGCAAGGTTTTTTTTTTTTTTTTTTTTTTTTACCCTTCCAGTAGCCTCGCCATCCAATATCAACGAACCCACCGCCTGTGGGCTTCAGCATTAAATCCTTTTGTCTGTTCCTCTGTTTGTCTGGATAGAACCTTTCACTTACCCAGTTATACTCTAGCAGGAAAGGAAATATCTCTAGTGTGTTATAAAATTGCCATTACTGATGGAGGGCTTCAGGAGGTCACTGAAGCAATTATCCGTGAGTCGTTGAGGCTTTGCTCCGAGCGATGCCTGACCTCTCGATCTCAGCTGGACATCTGCCCGCCACCCATCTTTTCCTTCTAAGATATGAGCGCTAACACATCAGGAGGCCATGAGGTCTGCCAAGTGTTATGTCGTGTGTCTTATTCATTGCGCAAATTCTCTTTCCTGCTTCCTTCGTCTCTTTGAACAACTCATAAGGCTGCTGTTATGATTTGTATGTTTTATGCCATTCTTTATGGAGGTCACAACTCAGTAGCATCACTCCTGGTCGTGTTTTTGTCACTTTCCAGAGTGCAAAACTGGAAATGCAAGTGAGCGTGCAGTGCACCAACACACTCCAGACCTTTGGCACTCTTGGCAGCCGGTTTGCAGAGCAGGTATTCAAACATTATTTGGTCAAGATCAATGAGATGTCTGAATTCATTACTGTAAACAAAGAGCAATTATGCTCTTTACTTGGAGAGTTGGCTTTTACAGCAGACAATCAATCCAGACACAATGGAGCTGGGAGCTCAGGGCCACGATATAAATTAGCATCAAGTGAAGGAAAAGCAGCTCTGCTGAAGCCAGTATAAATTTAGCAGAAACACCAGAGCTCAAATGCATAAATTCCTCACAGAAGGGAAGAAGCCGGTTATTATATTATATTTTTATAAATATTTTATATTTTTGTAAATATTTTATATTTTATATTTTTTCTTGGGTTGATTTCATGAAAGCTTTATTCTTTTTTTTTTACATACAATTAAAAAAATATTTTTTTTGTGATATAACAAACTCTTTTTTTGTTAATTCGAATTATTTCCATTGATGGTTCTCATTACATTCTCATTAATGTAATTTAGTAATTAATGAAATGCATTAAAAGTAATGTGTGTAATTTTCTTTAATCACATTTCTGCATAATCTTCTTTAATAAAATTTAATTGAGCAACACTCCTTCCCCCACAATTCTCATTACTGTAATGTAAAAAAAACAATCCTGATGTATTTTTTACATTTTTAATTATTTGCTTGATGGTTGGTTTGCTCTATTTTTTTTTAAAGCTAAAGTGTTTTTATGTTGGAGAATGGATAGACAGATTTTATATAATAAGTTTTATTTACTATAACTTAAATATTAATTATATTTACTAACTAACGACAGAGAGTGAATGTTCAGCACATTTTCTTTAAAGTAAAAAATGTTATTACGATAACCAAAAGTTAATTATAATTGTATATAATTTCCTTTCTCATTATTTTTCTGTATTTGTAAGATTCACCCTAAAACAATACACGAAAATTGTGAATCTTATATGTTATAAATAAGAAAAGTTCTATATAGTAAAGAATAAAATGCAGAAAGCTGCCCGGTATCCAGCTGTCAGATTCCTTACATATAATATCCATCTTAAGAAAGAAACCTTTACTCCAGATGGAATAAAATTGCTTTCTTTCCGATCTCTATTCTTTGTAGTAGAGAGTTCATAGGGGACACAGAGGTGTGATTTCTTCATTCGCTCCTTTCTTGCCATGGCAGGTTCACCAACATGCTTTCTGGAGCGCTGTGGTCTGTGGAGATCTGTGCTGTGTGTCTCTTCTCAAGAAGAGCTTTCTCTATGAGCATCGGGTGCTACTGTGTCATGGAGAAGCTTATCCCCTCTGGCTAAGTGCCTGCTCAATTGTGAAAGTGGAAAATTGGGTGTGATGTGTTGTTTGGAAATCAAAGCAGTTGTGATGAAAGTGTCTGCTTTACTCTCTTTTTTTGTGTTCCTTCCTCACTAACACTGGCGAATTCTGCCAATTGCCAACAAAGCGCAAACTCTTGGCGTGAAGCACTGACTCACGGATTGCTGGCCTTTAGAAAAACATTGGCAGCAATAGATAGAGAGTTAAGTCGGTTATTGATGATTTTTGAGGAAGAAATTACAAAAACATGTGGAAGAGGCTGCGGTCTTGGCTTCCTGGCTATTTCGTTATTTATAGATTTTTTTTACATTTTGACTGTCTGCTTTGTCTAGTTTAGATCTTATTTTAAATAGCAATCTGAAATAATGTAATGTTGTGTTCTTTTACGCTCTATGGAGTACGATAAATACACCATGGTTTTTTTCAAAGCATATTTCTGTTGTTGTTAATTTATAACATCATCATTTGATTTATAGTAGTAACATCATTTATCTTTGTTGTCTTAAAAACCCCAGATTCCTTGTTGCATGCCTTTTCTTACCAAACCACACTTTAGGAGCCGAGAACTGAAGGCAGTGAATGAAAGAAGTTCTTAGCCGTGATTAAAAAGCTTAAAAGGTTCATTTAGCATTGCTAACAAGACTTCTCTTTGCTAGCTCCGAGCTATAGCGTGGCCTTAGCCGCGCTAATGTACTGCGTCTAATTCAGATTAACAGCCAGGTGGACGAGGCCCAAGGAGGTCAGCACTGAAATTGGTTTCTTCTGAGGACTAAAGACAGCAAGGGGATATTCCATTTAGGTCAAAAAGTGACTTTCCGGAAGCACAAGGACTGAATCATTTTTAATGTTTTAACAAATGATCAGTGTTTGTGCCTGTGATTGGAAATAGTCTGACATTTATCTTAGATGATCTGAATTGTAAATGAGGCTTTGAATGTTTAATTCTTTTGTTCCTTCGGCACGTTTTGTTCTAAGACTGGTGGTGGCACAGTAAGAAGGTCAAAGATGGCATGTCTGGTACTGCTGTAGCCCACAGCAAATGACCCAATTAAAACACTTACAGTCAAACACTGGAACGTTCATCTCTAATAAAATAGTCTATTCTGTTATGTGGTGCATTTTCAAAGTACATGCATTTTCAAAGTACATGATACAATGATTATTTGCTGGATTATTTGCATTTTTTAAATGTGTTACTAAAAATTGAAATTAACACACATTAACATGTTTCTGCCGGCTATATGAACATATCAATTTACTTTCTCATGTCCCTAGCTTTTAATCTGCAACTTCGCTGGCTAATGGATGCATAAAAGTGACCAAGTGGACATAAACCAATGCCAATAGAACTAACAAGACATTTAACATTTTAGGTCAGACATCTGTGTATTTTTGTGACATTGTTTTAACCGCTTGAAGTACTACATTAGCGTCCTCTCATTTGCCTCACACTGCTGTTCTCCTCTAATGCAACATCTAGTCAGCATATGAATTACTTTATAATGATATATAAGCATGTATTGTAGAATACTTTACATGCACGGTTTCAATGTCTATGTTTTAAATGCACATCTGAATTCCCACTCCGTGTAGCACATAGTCTCGCGTGTCAAAACAAACAGAACGAGGCGTCAGTGATTCCTTCTCTAGAGGCCACTCTTGTACTGTATAATGTGTAATTTTGATCTTTAAATATCCTTTTTCAAAGTGAACAAATCTTTTTTTGAGTGATGTCGTTCCTTTAAGCAAAATATTTACATTACATTTACATTTATGCATTTAGCAGACACTTTTATCCAAAGCGACTTACAGTGCATTCAAGCTATACATTTTTTTTTTTTATCAGTATGTGTGTTAAAATATCATTAAAATGTTACGTTAATAGCTAAATTCCACAACACATCTAGTTACGCTATGTTTCGGAGGTTATACAGACTTTTAATTTCCCCACCTCCCAATCTGAGATTTTTATTTTGTCACGTCAAATCCAAATAAAATGAAGCTATGCCGGAAACAGATTGATTCGAGTCATTGATTCATGCAAACCCCTAGACTATAATGCTATGCAGTCCTGGAAACAGAATACATTAGTTCAATAGTCTTCGGGTTTGAGTCTTTCGTTCTTTTGTCATGTGCCCGCTTCCTTACTCAGTATCTAAAAACAAAGACAAACATTGCATATTATGAATCATCACTAAACATATCAATTGGTCAACCTCTAATACTTATGATTGAGGATTTGAACAAACTTTTAACTCTAGGTTTGCTCATCCGTGATTATTTGTTGTTGTTTTTTTCCGTCAAAAATGATTATTTGTTAGTTGATTGTTAGCATTATCAGTTAACTAGCTGTTCCCTTTGTGTATTTCATTCTCACAGTCTTTTATTTTGTCAGTTTATGCAGACTAGCTTGTGAAAAGTTCGATTTTTCACAATTTTAGCATCTGTGTCCTTGAGCTAGAGCTAATCAAAGGCATTAGCCGTGTTTGTGATGTTCCGTCTGCTTTGAGCCAAGCAACACTCAATCCATTTGAAAAACAGGACCGTTTTACTGAAGAAAAACTGTTTGACTTTACCACGATGACTCATAAAAAACACATCACTTCTCCTCTCACCCCATAAACGACCCCGACGTCAATATAATCAGAATTTCTTTGTGTCAGCTGTCCACGTTTTACAAGCACACGGCCACTCTAAACGGTTGTCTATTTAAATCATTTCATAAAGAATGCATAAACCATTCACCCTTGATTTGTGCTGAGAATTCTGTTAAAAAAAAAAAACACCACGCCGACTGCCCCCGAATAAGTGTTTGCACTTGGAAGATTGCAGAAGACGTTTGGTGCATCAGGACATGGGTGGTTGTTGGCATGTTAAGTAGCTCACTAGCCCAGTCTATAAAAGCCAGGAGTGAGCAGCCCACCTGGAGAGAGGCCCAGCGCCCGAGGAGGAAGTCAAGGACATGTGAATTAGTCCAAGCCGCCAAGTGCGCAGTTTGAAGCAGGCATCCACACTGGCACAGAAATGGGTTGACTGATGCTGTGTCTACATTCGAAATTGATTAAGCTAGGTGATTCTGCCCTGAAAAAGTGAAAGAAAGTAGGTGATCTAAGAAACTGATCTTAGTGAAAGTGAGGAAACACATGAGAACACCAGTCATCCAAAAGTTATAGAAGATGATGTAAGATTCTTTACTGGGGTTGTAAGTTTTAGAAAAAAGTGTTTTAAGCTCACCAAGTATTTTTTCACCAAAAATACAGTAGAAACAGTAATATTGTGAAATATTATTACAGTTTAAAAGTTTTGAGCATCCATTTCTCAGCATTCAGTGACACATGATCCTTCAGAAATCATTTTAATATGGTGATTTGGTACTCAAGATCCATTTCTTCTTAACAATGTTCTAAAGAGTTGTGCTTCTTAATATCTGCTAAATATTTGTATTTATTTTTAATTAACCATTGACTATTAGAACGTTCAAAAGATCAGCATTTATTTATTTAATATATAGCATTTTGTATTTGTGTTAAATTTTAAGCATCCTTGCTGAATAAAAGTATTAATTCAAAATATTTAATAATGATAATATAATAATAATGTAATATATATATATATATATATATATATATATATATATATATATATATATATATATATGTATATATATATATATATATATATATATATATATATATATATATATATATATATATATATATATATACTGCCCCCAACTTGGTAGTGTATATCTTTACATTTTGAATGGTTTTGGCAAAGAGACAGCCAAAAATTTAATAAATAAATAAAACATTCTATTATCATGGTCAGAGAGAAAACTGAAGGGAATAACCTCTTCATAAAATCACAGAACTGCACTTTTTTTAATATGATGGATATCTCTGAAGGGAAACTACTTCAATGTAAATGGCTAAATTGTAGTAGTTTGTAAAGCTGCCCATAATATTTCAAGCTTGAGTGGTTGTATCAGACAGTGACCTTGTGCAGGAAGTGACTGTCAAGCCATTTCCGAAATCAGAATTCACTCCTGTTTCAAATAATGCTGTACGTGTTTGTGTTTTTTTTCTATGTATAGTTTTTATAAATCATCAATGTTTCTTCATAGGCACTTAAATGATTTTATTCTGATTTCCATGGATGTAAAATGGTGCACACAGGCATGTTTGCTATTCTGTGTAAGACATGTAGCCTGTTTCTGTATTTCTTTGTAGCAGATGTAGCTTAAGTAACATTTGCATTTTTAAAGTGCTAAACCAGATATGTTTTCCATTGTGACGTTGTTCCGTGCTTTGAAGTTACATATTAAACGATAAAACTTATTTTGAAGAATGAGCAAACTTATATTTGAGGTTCAACTATAAGGGTGCTTTCACACTTGGTTCGCTTGCCTGGTCCCTCCCCCTGCCTTCACTAGACTGCGTTCAAATTACGGTTCTCTTGCGTCATCAAGCCAGCAGCTGTTTACCCTGTTGCTTAGTACCGACATTACTCTCTGCACTTTTATGTATTTACATTTTTGAACCATTCATTTTGTTTACAAAAAGTCTGTCTTACAAATTAATTAACGGTTCACTTCCACGATTTGGAACGATTGCGTTCACATCAGCAGCGAACCATAACAGAGTTCACATGAACCGTACCCCAGACCACCATTTGTAAACGGACTCGGGTACAGTTTCGCGGGTGTGCACCCGAGTTCGGAGACAGCGTTCAAATCATCCAAATGAACCAAACTCTGACGTCAATTGAACCCGGGGGTGCACCAAAAGTGCTAGTGTGAAAGCACCCTAAGATACTTGAATAAAGATCAATTCTTGCTCCCAGACGCATCCTCAATTATTTAGCACCTCCTTAGAAACCCTGCATGTATTATTCAAATGTATGAAATCTAAATTTAGTCTACGCTATTGGGAATGACATGGCAGAGGAAGAAGAAACACAATACAACAACATGTCTGTGGCTGTGAGTGAGTGAGTACCAGACTGAGCTCTTCAGAGGAGCACATCCTGCGACTCTTATTTTCATTTCTCATTATTACTCATTTCTACAGAATTTATATTCTGTGTGCTCATGACAGTAGACCATTTACATTGGGAACTTTCACCAGGCAGTAATAACTGTCTAAATAAAATTAGTCTGATTTTAAAATTTCATTTTTGCAGTATTAATTAATATTGACTAATGCATATCATTTCTTACATTAATTTTAAACGTAGTTATATTTCAGTATATTTAAAATACTTATAACTTCATATTACTTATATATTTCTTCTTATATGTAACATATAACTATAACTATATAACTTATTTATATATATATAATATATATATATATATATATATATATATATCTTCAGTATTCAGTATAATACAGTTTATTGAACATAACTATGCTGTGTTCATGCATAAATTTTCTATATTTCAAAACAAATTTCCAAATTTATATAGTTATTGTACAATTTAATAAATATGTATTTATATATTTAGCAGTACATGTATATTTAAGGATTTTCTTAAATATTCATGCATGCGTGTGTATTTATATATACTTAATAAATATAAACAGTAAACACACATACATTATATAAACAAAAACTTTTATTTTGGATGTTATTAATCACGATTATTCGTTTGACAGCACTAATATTAACATAAACGTATAGATTACAAACACTTACAATATACACTTAAAATATAATATGCAATGAAGTGTGTGTATGTGTGTAGTATTACATTTTAAGGAAAAAAATTAATTAAATGTAATTATTGCAAACAATAAAAATGTCCATAATGTGTTCAAAACATATTACAGTATAAACGTATCAACACACTGTAGATTTTATAGTTATGATTATATATTTACCTAAACATACTTTTAATAAGTTTCAGTTTCTTATATTATCTCATATTTTTGGACATTTTATATATACATTTGTTTTGTCCAAAATATAAGTATTTACCACAAATGTAATATATATATATATATATATATATATATACTTTTAAAAGTACATTTTGCAATAGGTTTTGCCATTTTAAGTTTAAACTTATAAACATGTAACATTTTCAAAATACATTTCCTTTAGCTGTGCTGTTTTCAACATATATTCAGCATAAATTTTAAATATATTTTGGCCAGAAAAATATCACTATAAATAATTATTGTTTGGGGCAAACAGTTTGCAAGTGTTCTTTCACCGCTCTTCATCAGTAAGTGCACCCTGTCTTTACATCCTGCTAATTTGGTTTACATATTTTGCAAAGACAATGGGCAGATGATAGTATCAGGTAATCAAAAGAGCAGCCTGTATTGTGTGTGTTGAACCCTGATCCGCCTCTTTCCCCACACAAACACACAGATGCTAGCTGCTGGCCACCTCCATTGTTTCCTCATTCAAGCTGGGAACCAAGGAACCGGGAACCAAAATACTGTCTGGCCCAATGTGTTGAGCCCAGGTGACACCACATTGGGCCTTCGTCCTTCACATAGCTGTGTGATATTATGTAAATGACCCTGTCTGGATTTGGATTGCATGTGTGCGAGCATGGCCCAATGCTCTTCGTTGCCACTGGGAAGGAGGAGGGAGTGGTATATTATTCCGTGTAAATGAGAGCAAGACCTTGAGGTATTCTCGGAATCCTAAATCTGCTTTTCCTCCCATTTACCACCGTACTGTGATTATCCAGAGGGATTGGACTGGGAATGCAGTCTTGGACTGTTTGTTCTGTTCGTTTAGTTAAATGAACAGCTCAAATGATAAGAAATGGCGATACTAAAACAGTCTTGTAAACATGGCCGCATTCTAGAGTATTCCCTGAGGGGACATCAGTTTGTATCTCATAGAATAGCAAATGGCGTTCAGCTTCTTAATTATAATCTCAAGTCTGGGTGGCCTTTTTAGCAGTATGTCAACGTACAATTGCTCTCAGCACAACTGTGGCACAGTGTTGGGGAAAGTTATTTTTAAAAATAATGTGTTATAGTAGTTACTCATTAATGGTGACTAAGTGCATTGCTTAAGTTTTTGTGTGTGTGTGTGTGTGTGTTACTTTTTCTTTCCAGGTTTCTATTTGTCCTTTATGGTTTATAAATATATTTTATTTATAATACATTTCAAAGTGTTAATCCATCCAAATAAATATTTTATTCAGTAAGGATGCATTAAATTGATCAAAAGTAGCAGTAAGAAAACATTTAGAATGTATTTAAAAGAAATGATGTTAAAGAATCCTGAAAATAAATTATCATGGTATCCACAAAAATATTAAGTCCACAACTGTTTTCAATGTTAATAATAATAGGAAATGTTTCTTGAGCACTGTAAAAAGTTGCATGTTTTTGTATTACTTTAAAACATCAAAATACATTAAACAATTTCAACTTTTTTAAGTTATGCAAAATTCAACTTGATTTAAGTCAGTTTAAAGTAATTTTGCTTCAGATGACTGTTGAAAAGTAAAAAATTGTGAAATTAAAGGATTATTTAAATTAATATTGGCTGATGAAAATTAACAGGAATAGTTGCATATACATTCAAATTGAAAACAGTTATATGAATTGTAAAACTATTTCACAGTACTGTTTTTAGTATATATATATATATATATATATATATATATATATATATATATATATATATATATATATATATATATATATATATATATATATATGAAGAGTTCAGATGCAAAAGCCTCTAAGAGCCATCTGAAATTTTCATCTAAAATTAGGATTTTTTTATATTTATTTTCAGTTATTTCACTTTAATAGCCTGGAAAAGGACCTGCACATTGCAATTAAAGTCAAATGACTCAACCTAAGCATAGGAGCTTGATAAAAATCCTAATTTTAGATGAAAGTTTCAGATGGCTCTTAGAGGCTTTTGCATCTGAACTCTTCACACACACACACATATATATATATATATATATATATATATATATATATATATATATATATATATATATATATATATATATATATATATATATATATATATATATATATATATATGTGTGTGTGTGTGTGTATGTATATGTATATGTATATATATATATAATTATTTTTTTAATGCAAGCTTCAGCTTAAAATCTCCAAGACCGAACAAATTCTTTGCTGTTTTGATGCAATGTTTAAATTCAGTCATTTAATATATATATATTAATCATATTAATATTGAAATCATTATTCTCTATAAAAATATATATATATATGCTGTATGTAAATATCCAGTAACCATAACCATGCTCATTATTAAAAAAAATTAATAATAATACAAATCGGCTGATTACATTACCGGGGTTTTATTTGTGCTGTGTTCCCCCCAACAATGGTCCTGTAGACCTTATTTTGGTAGTGCAGACGACAGGAGTTCAAGCTGTCCCACTCTATCATTTGTCTTGATTCGATCAGAGACGTCCAATCAGTCCGGTTCTATAAAATCCCCGGTGTAACACACAACAACACTGCTCTCTGATGAAGAGGGTTTATAAAAAGCCCAGCTGTGCTCCCTGAGCATTTTAAAGAGTCTGCTCCAAGAGATCCAAGTCTTTTGTTTGTCTGTTAAATGTGTTTACACTACTCAATATTCTGGTGCGCTCTTTTCATCATCATTTCACATCTTTCCTTCTTAATGACTGTTGAAGTCCCAAGCCCGCCACCGAGCATATTTTTCTTTAAACACGGATGCAGATGAGTGATTCAGAGCCAGGAAAATCTCAGCTTTGTGCATCCGTGTGCTCCTATGATTCAGAAGTGCTGTGTTTTGGAGCGGCAGAGAAGATGAGGCTCCAACATTTCGGCTCCGCTCTGTCCTCATTGCTCTAAAGACCCATTTCCTGTGGCGGTGTCTCAGTTTGATGTAAAGCTCTCGCCGTTACAACACCTGTTTCCTCAATGAAAATAAGCCTACCTCCCTCTATCTTTGATCTCTTCATTCTCTCCTGCTTTTATTTCAGATACTCTCTTATTTGAGCAGAACATGTTATGAGCATGTTTTTTTTTTTTTTTTTACTGTTAAAAGTATGCTATTTTTTTATCTCTAATTAACCGAATGAACCACTAATGGTTTTCAGTGATGGTTTGTTTGCTTATTCTGATATAATGACCACATGAAATGAGTTGACAGCATTTGTTGATGTATTTCCTGATGAAAGAGGAAGATTGATTTTTATAAAAGCTAAATCAGGGCATTTTATTGAAAGAGGATTCTTCAATATTTTTTTTTTCTTGAGAGCAGAAACTATGCATTTCAAATGTGTATATGATGTTCTAAAGGTTTATTTTTTAAAGAGCTACAACTTCTGTGTGCCACTTACACTTGAAATAGCCATTCCGCCCAATAGTTTTCTTGCATTTTCATTTATTTTATTTTTTTCTTGGTCTAACATCAACGTTCAACCGCAGGCATTGCAAAAGGTTGCTAGGAATGATAGTGAAACCAGTTCTGGAAACATTATTTTTCCAGTCGTATTTGCTGCACTACACTTCACCTTGATATCGGCAAATTGATTAGTACAGTTGATTGTCCTAATCAATGTTGTCTTCTGTTCTCTTCACAGCTTGCTGGGTTCATCTATGCCTGTTATGTTGTGAAGCTGATTTCAGAAGAGGAGGACAGCTGTGAGTATATCTTCATAACTCAATAAAATTACATTTATCATATCAGATCTAAATATATGATTTACATATACAGTGGCGGCCAAAATTATTAGAACACTAGTACAGTATTTTATGTGTGGAGCATTGGCTTTTGTCAGACAAAAATCTCACTGGAATATTACAATTAAAGTCAAAATGAATGTTTGGAAATGTAAAATAATATTTTCAACGGACACACTACAGCAAAACATAGAAATAACTGACATAAAACCATCTTTGATCTTCGGAAAATACTGTACTATTGTTCTAATACCCACAATTGTATAAATATTATATATTTACAATATTACAGTGTATATATATATATATATATATATATATATATATATATATATATATAATATATATATAATATAGGGAAAATGTTTATTTATATACGTGTGTATGTGGGGGAGGGGTGTAAATATGTATCTATTTTATATCTATTTTTTATATTATTATATATATTTTTTATGCTTTAACATTGTTGGGGAATATTCGTTTCCTGTGGTAATGAAGCACTGACATAGACATAGCTCTTGGTGGCAGATCTTTAGCTTAGTTTGAATGCTCCAGTAAACCTTTGAATTTAGATGTTGCAGGATCTAAAAGATTGCTTTTATTGATCCCAAACGACCAATCTGTGCCTGGTGTTTTAAAAGCAAGCTGAAAACTGTTCCATTTGTAATGCTCAGACGTTCACACTTACCACCACTGCCACGCTGAGACACATGAGTCATTCGCTTTAGTCACCTTTCTGTCCTGACAAAAGATTAGATAATAATAACGAGGATAGAAGATGGCCTGATTTATAATATTCCTTATATTTTAAGGAACAGTTCACCCAAAATGAAAACTCTTGTCATTTACTCACTCACTTGTATGCATTGCAACCTGTATGTTTTACTTTCTTTCGTGGAACACAAAGGGAAAACACAAGACTATTACATGGATTTATAGGAGTTCATCTTTATGATGCTTTTTTTGTTGTTTCACTTTCTTCTATTGAAAACTGTGGGCACTATATTGTCCAACATTTCCCCATTTGTGTTCTAAAGGAAACTCGTGCAGATCGTGATTCGTTTAATGTGTTTTGCCCTCAGATGCTTGTAAATTTTTCTTAGGAGAGTCTTTTGAGGAATAGCTACAATAACAAAGGAAATGCAGCCTAACACTGGCATGCAAGATCAATACTGTTGCTCTCTTGCAGAGTCAAGCTTTATTTTCCCTGTTCTCATCATTCACTCATCACCGAGCAACTAAAACAGACCAACAGAGAGATGGATGTAAAAGTATGTGTTTGTGTGGCTGTTTATTTGTTAGGCATTCCCCTTCTTTGTCCAGTATTTTCATTGCATTTTATCTGTTCATAATCAGAGTAATCAGAATCATTAAACTTCACTCTGAATGTAATTAAGCATGGCCGTGTTTGGAGGGTCAGCCTCTCATTAAACTGAGTGCCTTCACTACATGTTAAGATCACGAAGAGGGAGCCCTCTGGCAGAATACA
The DNA here is from genome assembly GCF_023724105.1 of Carassius gibelio. Taxonomy (NCBI): domain Eukaryota; kingdom Metazoa; phylum Chordata; class Actinopteri; order Cypriniformes; family Cyprinidae; genus Carassius; species Carassius gibelio. The sequence continues at coordinate 6,723,611 of NC_068415.1, forward strand.
TCCAGTGTAGCGTGATGGTCTATTAATGCTGAATATTTGTGCGTATATGGGTTTTTATGCATGACTTCATTGAGATGTTGGTCCAACCTAGAGTGTGATCCTTATCCTTACACACACACACACACACACACACACATACATACAAACAGACACATACACACACATATATATATATATAATATATATATATAAATATTATATATATATATATATATATATATATATATATATTTGTATATATATTTGTACATATAGGTGTTTTAAATGTATTTTTAATTTTGTATATTACGGTTAATAGAAATGTTCCTGAAATTAATGGATAATGTTTGGTAATGTAATGGAAAATTACCAATGCATTATTAATTTTTCGGTAGCTATTACTCCAATCATTCTAATGTTTAGTGCCTAAGTAACATTTGTTATTATCAATGTAGAAAACACTTAATTTATATATATATATATATATATATATATATATATATATATATATATATATATATGAAACATTTTCAAGCATTTTAGATGAATAGGAAATTCAAAACAGCAGCAGTAGTAAATATTAGCAGTTTCTTTTTAAGTTTACTATAAAATAATTGTATTTAATACTACCCTTTAATTTTAAATAGTATTATCAAACATTATTATTGAGTTTATTATTTTATAAAATAAATATAATAAAGAAAAAAAATAATATAAATATAGTGTGAGTGCCAGTGTGAGAACCAAAACAAATCTCCAGAACCAGGCTGAAAAAAAAAAAATTGTGCAGCCCTGTATATATTATATGTATTTTATTATATACTGTATTCTCATTATCCTATCTCCTATTATCTCTTCACACAGTAAGTGAATTTGACAGATTTTACTTCCTGAACATTTTCTTCGGTGGAGAAAAGCATCTTAAAGCAGAATCCCTAGAAATGTGTGGATTGCTACTCGCTAGCTTTTTCAGAGTACCTTATGAATAAAACTCCCTAATTAAGTGAAAAACTAACTTTCATTCTTTAGATTAATCAAATGTGCAAAGCATTGCGCAGCAGAAACTTTTGCCGCCACACTGATCACTTAACTTCCTCAAACATCATTCAGCAGCACTCCTGGTGTCCAGTGGGGGTTCTGATTGTTTCAATCAGTGATCAGGACAGATTCTAGAACATTTGTGTAATTGGAAATCCCTCTCGAAAGTCTCTCTCAATCAGTCCATGGGCAGCTGGAGTCCGAGTCACTGCTGGAGCTCTCGTGATGTTCCAAGGGTGGGCACTAGAAGATTCCACTGAGAAATATAATCGCTGAAGCTCTGAATCCTCAAAGCAGGTGAACGATATTGATGGCTTGATTCCTAATGCATGTAGAAACACTAATCGGGACGCCATATTGGCCATTACAGCTTTAATTAATATAGTACATGAAGCACCTCCACAAAGGTAATGAACAGCTCAAACCAATCAACACGGTCCACACGTAATTACAGCTACTATCACGGGTAAAATCCCAGGGTCCATTTAAAGAAAGGACAGTATTTAAAATGATTCTGCTTCTAAAAACACGATAAAGCAAGAGAGAGAGAATTAGGAAGTGTCGGTTGCGGGGGAAACACTTTTTGCATCTATAAGAAGGAAATTAGGTTAAGGCTTTCCTTCGGGGATATGCAATCAGGCTTTGTGGTTGCAGGGAGGTGGGAGCTCATGCTGATAGTCTTTGCATGCCGCGTGCGGTTTACAAATGCCTTTGTCGACGAAGAGCTTTTGGAAGGGTGAAGCCAAAATCCATAATATCCATAAAGCTTTGCTATATGGACGCTGTGAGGAGAAAATGTCTATCACGGTCTAATTCCCTGCAGCGCCTGTGCCATCAGAACAGCTCCTTTCTGGGATGTGTCCCTTAAAAGGGAATAAATAGCTATTTGAGTCGTTTTGTTTAGGTCGAGGGACAGTTGTTGTATGGGTTTGAATGCTAATGCTGTAGCTCAAGGTGGCCCATAGTTTAATCTGTCCACTTGCCCACAGTCGATGGTACTTTTTTGTTGTTGTTTTTTACTCCATTACTGGATAAGTGATCCCAGCATTTCTCATTATCTTGGCAGGAATAGCCAGGAAGAATTTCTGCCGTGAAACAACTTGAGATATTTTTTTCACTGCAAAGGGGAAATGCTTTCAGAGCTGTTTAAGAGCACATATCTGCCCTCAAGCAATCTATTTGAACATTTACTCCCTGCAGACATATTTATGTAAAGGACATTAACATGGAAATGTTCTGAAGTGCAGCATGACTTAATGATCAGTGTTTTCTGTTTTAAATGTTTTGTGTGTGTGTGTGTATGCTCAAAAGTTTGGGTTCAGTAAGATTTAAAATGTAATACTTTTATTCAGTAAGGATCCATTCAATTGATTAGAAGTGACACTAAATATATTCATAATTTGTTTTCAAATTCTGTTCTTTCTATTCATCAAAGAACAACTGCTTTCAGCAATGCTAATGAGAAGAAATTAAACAACAAATCAGCATATTAGAATGATTTCTGAAGCACCTTTGTGACACTGGAGACTGGAGTAATGATGCTGAAAATTCAGCCTTGCCGTTACAGAAATAAATTACTTTTTAAATTACATTAAAATAGAAAACTGTTGTTGTAAGTTGTAATAATATTTCATAATATTAATCTATTTTTCAATCAAATAAATACACCCTTGGTTAGCATTAAAAAAAGCTTACTGACCACATACTGTGTAGTCTATTTTCATATTTATTAAATTAATACTTTAGTTAATTTTTGAATTACAAAGAAATTGCAAGTATCACATTTAATTAAATGTGAAATTTTTAAGTAAAAAGACAGATATATATATATATATATATATATATATATATATATATATATATATATATATATATATATATATAATAAAACATACTCCTGTAATTTTATATTTTTTTTTAGTTTAATGTGAATGATGGTTCTAAAGGCCTATTTGAAAGAGTTAGTTCACCCCAAAATGAAAATTCTGTCATTAATTGCTCACCCTCATGTCGTTTTAAACGAACATCTTCAAAACACAAATTAAGATATTTTTGATGAAATCTGAGAGCTATCTGACCCTAGACAGCAACACAACTGAAATGTTCCCAGGTCCAGAAACATAGTAAATACATCGGTAAAACAGTCCATGTGACATCAGTGGCTCAACTTCAGTTTTGTGATGCTACGAGATTACGTTTTTATTTTTTGCACAAAGAAAACAAAAATAACATAATTTACTCAACCATACTTCTCCCCCGAGTTGCATCTTCCACCATTTTAGAGAGTATTGCTATGCATACGCACGCTTTCGCAAAACTTATTATGCAAATTACGTTCATGCGCGCGCTTTCTCCCTGAACGTAAACAAACCAAAATGGCGGAAGACGTAACTCAGGGGAGAAGAATTGTTGAATAAATTATTTTATTTTTGTTTTCTTTGCGCAAAAAAAGTATTCTCGTAGCATTGCAAAACTGAAGTTAAGCCATTGCTGTCACATGGACTGTTTTATATTTACTCCGTTTCTGGACCTGGGAACATTTCAGTTGTGTTGCTGTCTGTGGAGGGTCAGACAGCTCTCTGATTTCATTAAAAATATCTTAATTTGTGTTCTGAAGATGAATGAAGGTCTTACAGGTTTGGAACAACATGAGGGTGACTAATTAATTACATAATTTTTATTTTGGGTTGAACTAACGCTTTAAGCCCAATCTGAACTATTCACTTAAAAACGTACAACTATCAACTATCCATATAACATATGAGTTGATGTGTCACAGTATCATTATTGTTGTTGGTGGTTTTGTTGGTATTACTAGTACTATTTATTTTGCTGTCTTTTTAATTTGTGTATGTTTATTAAATTCTTAAACTATTTTAAGGACTGTCAATCAATTTAAAGACTGGAACTAACATGTTAATTAATGACATGATACTGTATGTCATATATCAGTAAATGTTTAGAGAGGAATTCAAACAGTGTCCTGCTAAATGTGAGCGCTCTGGTTTAAACTGCTGGCGCAAGCTTTCAGACTGACCTCTGCGGGTCCCCAGATAACACTGATCAGGACAAAGGTCTAACTCCACAATCAAACCAACATAGATTAGGGGATTTGTAGGTATATGCCCCCTAAATTCAGAATGATAATGGTTCCAGTCTTCCATTCTGCTTCTGTTTGGGATGCACGAGAGAAGCTCTCTGTTAATTCCACAGCTTATCTCCTTTGTTCCTTGGTCTAGGAAACAGCCTCTGATTGCCAAAGCCTGGATCTTTATCGCACACTTTATTACCTTTTGTGTCTTTGTGGAAAGTCCAGATACTCGGGACTTCCAGGGCCTGAAACAACTGGTGGGCCCTCACAGAGGGGTTCAGGGACTAATCCTGTCAGTTTGCTTTATGTTAGCCTATTTTATAATCCAACAGGCAGCGTGCCACAAACCGGACTCCATAGATATCAGTCTCACAGAGGGTCCGGCCGCTGATCAGCCACTGCTCATGATTATCACACTTACACACACATGGGATACTTAATCGAAAACTGATTATTTGAATGAACGACAGTATTCAGTACAATAAATATTCTCTTTTTTTGTCCCCCATCTTCTCATTTCTTTAGTTGACTTTATAGGAGGGTTTGATTCGTACGGTTACCAAGGGCCGCAGAAGACGTCACATTTGCAACTACAACCAATGTACATGTAAGTATCACATGAATGGTTTTAAATCAGAGCAAACCTAATTTATGTTTTCTTGTACAGTTTCAGCAGTGTTTTGTTATACACTGGTGCTTCAGGGTAAATTTTCATGGTGCACTGTATTTTATTCAAGCTGTTTTTCCCCTCAGCTCTCTACAATAGCTCATAAGTGAAAAACTTAGCAAAGCAATTTATGTTTTCTTAGTAAGCTGCATCTAACATGTTTATAAATTGTTAAATCATTTTGATAATGTATTTGTGTATTTATTCATTTTTCAGATAAATGTATTGACTTTTATTTTTAATGTACATTTATTCATGAATTGTCTTTTAAATTATAACAGTTATCAGAATATTTATATTTATTATCATCATAATCATTTATCTGTGTAAGATAAATATTTTATCTTTTATTAAAATTTGTTAATGAAATTGTGACTTTGTATGAAAATGATCAGAATATTTATATGTAATTATTAGAATTTTTATTTATTTGTAATAGTAACTATTTATGTATCCATTACATTTAATAACTTGTATTATACTTTTTATTTAAATGTATTAATTAAATAACATAACCTATAACTAGCAGAATATCACACACACACACATATACACTATCTTAATTTATCCTTGGTACAGTGTAATTATACTTTTTTAAGTACTGAGTAATATTAATTAACTACATGAATTTATTATATGGTTAGGGTTAGGATTAGGGTTTGGTTTAGCATTACTTGCATGTAATAATGCATAATTTATTGTTACTATAATAGTAAGTACATGTAACTTTCAGCAAGGAAACCTTAAAATAAAGCATTACATTATTTATTTACTTAGTGTTTTAAATAAAACAATGAAAATGTTATAGTAATTTTCATATATATAACATTGTATGGTATAGAAAGAAAGCATGACATTGATTGTATTATATGTTCATATTAGAAAATTATTTATTTGTCTTATTTATAAATTGCAGTTTTATTTCTTATGTAACTGAACAAAAGACATTTATTCACATTCGAAAGATTTACAGTTATGCAAGTTATGTAAAAGCGACACAACTGATAAGGATATTTGTATAGATTTTGTGCTGCATCCATAGTCTCTAGACTCTTGTGCTGTTGTACAGTGGGTCATTGTGTTTGTATCTGGGTGCACAACATTCTCTTTTGGACATATTGGACATACTGTGGAGTAGTTTTATGAGAGCTGGTCCGTGACAGACCTGGAGCAAAACAAAACCCTGAGGAGCATCTCTAGCGGAACATCTCGAAGAAATAATATCATTGTCAGTCTGGCTGGGATAATAGCTTTGGTCAATATTAGGGGAGGTGATCTGTTTGCTTAGTCTCTGTTGGCAGCTTAAATGTTTATGAGGAAGTAGTTGAATGTTCAGAGGTGGGACTGGGTGATCGCTGGGAGATTTAAGAGGATTTGGCTTATTGACACTGATCTATTGGTGATTGTGTTCTATAGAGTCAGCCTTTATGTCCACAATGCACTCCATTATGCCAGGAGGTGAGACAGCAATGCTTTCAAAGCTTAGGCCCATGATCTATATGGAGACAGCTCTTTGATGGAAAACCAAACTGCAGTACAGGAGGGGTGTGAGGAGTCACTAAAAATCAGTAATGTGCAATACAACTTCACAATTGTCTGATATTCAGAATCAGAACTGTCTGATGTTCAAGTCTGCTGCACATTCACAGATAAAGACTCTTGAAGACAGTGATTGCCTTTATTGTGGATAGACAGCTGTAAGTTGTGTGCCATTCATAGGTTGTTTTCCCCAATAGTGCAGGCGACATCCAAACATTAAACCATAATCAATGTTGAAAACAGTTGATTGATATTTTTTGGGACCTGTGATAGTTTTTTTTCAGTTTTCTTTGATAAATAAAAAGTTAAAAAGAACAGTGATTACAACATGTATATACAGTATACAAATAGACATTATACATGTATATACACACACACACACACATATATATAAGCAGCTACAGCTGTATTTTACCCTGTGATATATTAAAAGTTATTTTTGGCCTGTGGGTGAGATCAGCTCAACCGATGTGAAAACATATGGCGGGGGTCCAAATGTGCCTGTCACCAGTCCTGGCACACAAGTGACACCAACAGCAAAATATCAGCAGGAACATTCCCCGCCATCCTCCAGGGAAGGAAGGACACAGCTGAGCTGCCCAGCACCACAGTCCAGACACAGGAAAAGAAGCTGACTGGAATCTTGCCAGTGAAATGGGATCAGAAAGGATTCTCCATATGGATTCAAATAGCAAGGGACTGTGTTGATTTACCAATAATACAGACAAATAGTTTATCACTAGAGAATACACTTGTTAAGAAATAATTTAGAATTCAAGTTGATATACAGTGTAGTACACTGTTTATACTATTCAAAACATGTAGGGTCTGTAAGCTTTTTTTATATATATTTACGAAAGTCTCTTTCCATGGCTGAATTTATTTGATCACACAAACAGTAAAACAGAAATGTTGTGAAATATTATGAAAAACAGTTTAAAATAAGTTTTCTGTTTTTAATGTATTCTTAATAGTGATTTTTATTTTATTCCTATGATGCATAGCTGATTTTTCAGCATCATTACTCCAGTCTTTAGCGTCATATGATCCTTTTAAAATGCTGATTAAAAAAAGAAAAAGCTACATAATAGTTTTGTGGAAACTGTATATGTATACACATTTTCATTGCCACCAATGCAGACAGCAGAAAGGTGCAATTACACGGCTTTTAGATCAGTGACAAGTAACAATGCTTTATGCAACTCCATCCTCATCTTGTGGGAACAGATGCTGTAAAATTGGGATTAATGAGGATTACACAGAATCCAAAGAAAGACTATAGAGAAAATTAATTATTCTCTTAAAGAGCCGCACCCCGTCTGTACCCACGGCTGCTCCCCTGGTCTTATTCAGAGAAAGTGTCTTGTCGAAGATGCACTGAATATTCACTGTCAGCTAGTGTTTTGTATTTATTACATGGCCGGCTGACTAAATCATTCTGTCACGTCATGAGTCTCTTGCCTTTGTAAATGTCAGACTTTCACTTTTCCATAATTCATTGGAGTGCTTTGAATGGCAGGTCCATCCATAAGCAGATGGCATATTTTGATATTTCAGGGAGGAGGTTTTTCTCCACGTGCTTCCGTGAAAGCATGTGTCTGCGTGTTGTTTAGTGCATTTTGAGATTCAGTGTGGAGAAAAATAGAATAATGAAAAGTGGAAAAGGTCACAGCTAATAATTAGTTAGAAGGGCAAGACGATATGAGAAAACTGAAATGAAATGAATAGATCGCACTCAGAAGCCCTTTAACATAAAGCAAAAAAACCCACACGTGGGCCTACAGCAGCCTAAAAAGTATTTGAATCCTACTTAATGAATGAATTTCATTGCATTAAATTTTTTCAGAATCATCCAGTCTTAAATATGTCATTTAAAACCAACTTTTTTTGTGAACTGTTTTGCTTTGCTGAAAATTTACTTCATTCACTGCATTCAAGATGTACAAGTTGCTGAGTGAGTATTTTCATCAGTGAAATTTAGCATTACATCACCTGCTCACCAGTGGATCTTCTGCAGTGAATGGGTGCCGTCAGAATGAGTCCAAACAGCTGCTCAAAACATCGCAATAATCCACAAGTAACCCACACAATTTCAGTCTATCAATTAACATTTTGTGAAGCCACGAGTTTGTAATTAACAAATCCAGAACTAAGACATTTTAAACTTGAAGTCCTCTATCCATAATTTTGATTTCTTCTCTCGAAAAAGTTGTCTTATCTGAATCAGGTGAGAAATATGGGCAGATTAAGAAACATTTACAAGAAACATTTTTTTCTTTTTTTTTTTTTTTTTTTTTTTTTACAAATATGCAGATTTTAATTGATGAACTAGAGTTGTTTGGATTTATTATGTCTAAATCTGGTTGGTTGAGTTGAGCTCTTCAGCCACTCAATATAAATGCATGATGATCACTTGCTGCCTTGGTTTATTAAAACATTTTTTTTTTTACATATGATGGGTGTTCATTTGCACGCTAAGCGCAAACGGTACAATTTAAAGTGTCTCTCAAAAGACAAGATTTCATGACACCTCTGTGTGTGCTGTCTTTTCTTAATAGGAATGCCATTTGGTTTGATATGTTGTTAGTTAATGCAGTGACATGCATACATTTTTAATGTTAAGTGTTCAAATATTTTGCAAACAATAATACGCTGTTTCACCAGCTCAGCTTAATCTAGTAGTCAGTCTTAAAAGCATGCACTGTAATTTATTATGTTTACACTGTTAAGATCAGGGTTTTAACACTTGTTTTTATCTCTCACAGGGCAAAGTAAAAGGACAACTGCCTAATCAGCCAATCAAAACAACGAACTGAACGAACTGATGTTTGGACTTGTCTTTCTACATAAATATCTTAACATGATAGTGTCTTACAAACAGTCGGAGGAACACAGAACCGACGCTTTAACTTCAAAGACTCCAAGTGGATTTTCTTTGTCTATGCCCAGAGCACTGGCTTCAGGCGCGAGAGAGCCCTCGTGTGGAGAAACCCCTCAGCAGACTCTCATCATTGAGGCCATTAGCAGTGCAAAACGGAGGAGCAGATTGAGCGGAAATATCTGCAATAAGAAAGACATGGAATCGTGCAATGGACCGAGCGGATATAGTGTCAGTGTCTCCAACTGGCTTTCACGGAAACCATCCATACTTAAAGAATGTTCATTAACTAGTCCGTATGATATTAGTTATCTACTCCTACAATCTTTCAAATGGTGACTGGAGTCGAGAGTCATTATTCCAGTTGTGTTTACAAAGGGTCATTCCAAGCACTGGAAGTACCGTCGATGTTTAATTGCATCCCAAGTAGTTTTTCTTCTTTCTCCTGGATGTACTTGTCTTGAAAGTGCCAAGAACAGTTACGAAAACAAAAACAAAAAAAACAAATAAAGAAATCAGTAGCTGCTAAGAGATTCATATTTTTTGGAGTTAAATGAAAGTTAAAAGAAAATATGATTTTATCCGCTCAACGTCACCATGGGATCAGCCGTATTTGTTTGCATGCGGTGTCAAAATCTGTCGCGTATTTAATATCTTTCAGCTAGACATAGGCCGACCTTAGATGGGGTAGCAGTCACTCCAAAAGGTTACTTGTGAATATTGTTGTTTTTTAAGACGGTGTTGAGTCTTGTTAACAAGATAACGGATAGAAAACCAATTGTAACTTCTTTCTATTTTAAGCCTTTTTTAACGTGTGCAGGTGTTCACTCTTTTGTAGTAGACTAATAATTTATTATGCCGTGTAAGTGGGCCTTTCTTTTCGATATTCCTGTACATATTGAGAGAGGTAGGGATAGAGATGCAGTATTTCTAGTGATGTGATGTGTCGAGGAGGTGTGTGAACGAGTCTAATCGGGTTAGAACGCTTTGTTTTGTGTAGTAACAGGAGCCCAAGAATAATGACTTCTCAACGCAGTTGTTCCCCAACTTTTAAGCGAGAGGTTAGAATTGCGCTGATGCCGAAGCTATTCAGGTGTTCCCCTTGATTTAGCTGTGCTGTATGGCTTCTTTTGTAACCTGCCTCCCGAATGAATACCAACAAAGAGTTTTTTAAAGCTGCACTTTCAATCGCATAAAATACTGTGCATATTGTAGCCCTTGGATGATGCGTGAAAGCATGAAATGTCTTCATTTTGGTCAAACAGCCATGCCAAACACAGCTGAATAATGCTTTTCCCCCTCCTTCAACTGATAATGGATAATGAAATATGTATTTCTCCACTGTATATAATCTTTTCCCTTAAACTGATTCTGGTAACTGTGTGGAGTTAACGTATATCTGCGGTTTGTGGAATTTTCTGAGAGAAAGTGCCTAAAATGACATCCTGTTAACATTCCAATAAATGGCAATCTGCTCTCACCCAGTACATAAACAGAGGGTCTGTCTGAGCTGTGTTTAATCAAACCCCTTGTGGACTGCACTGGGAAAGCTAAGTGGCTTTGATAATTAATAAAGATATTTTAGCCGCACCACTCTCCAGACCTCACTGGCAAATAATTCCCTGCAGTCTTTTGCTGCAATCTTTCTGCATCCGACTCAGTACGGAGAGATAAATGTTAGTTTGGGTAATGCAATTAATAAGAATGATGGCACTAGAAAAGGAAAGCTGTATGGGTATGTCTCACGGAACCTTTCAAGAACATATCTGAGGTTCTACTGTATTTCATCCCCGAAGTCAAAAAATATATTTTGCCTTATTTTATTTTGCCCATTTTTTATTACATGAGAATATTACAGTAATGAGATATTGACAATGACCATGAAGAATATTTGGATTTTTAAAAATAAAACAAAATAGTTATTAGAAAAAACATTATAACAATAGTGTTACAAAAGATATTAAATGTCTTTTAATTAAAAAAATATTGATTTTGATTTTTAAATTACTTAAGGGCTATTAAGGTCCTATATATATATATATATATATATATATATATATATATATAATTTTAGGACCATTGAGATTATCAAGGCGTTTACAAAAGTGTTGAATATTAATATCTTAAATATCTTAGTCCTGAATATCTTAATGGAACACCTTTAATATATCCTTTGAAAGGTCTTTAAGAGATTTGCCCATGTAATTGCAATTGTTTAAAGGTTTTTGATTGCCTCGACAAAGATGAGCAGATTCCAGAATAGCGAGACTTATATCATGTTTAACTGACTTTCAAGACATTTGTAAATACATCCTGAATCAACATGGTGCTTGATTAGACTTTATTATATTAAATAAACAGGGCAAAGTTAAGGCAAAAAAAAAAAAAGTTCTTGCTCTCAATATACTTGCAAGGCACTGTCTAAGCTTACGTGAGATTAACCCTGCATTAATACATGCAAAACAAGACTGTCAAATTTGACTATCATACAGTAATTATGAGCTGAAAGAAACCTGAATGAAAATGAATACCCTCCAAGTTCAGGAAATCTTGCATGATGCTTCTACCCTGGAGTGTATGTGATGTCACCATGACAATGCTCTTACCAAAACTGTAAATAAAAAAATATGGATTTAGAAATTAGTTGAAATTCTTGTGGAGTGTACAACATGGTCCGAACGAAATCACAAATCTAGCTTTTATTTGACAATACATTGTAAGAGTAGCTTAACCATTCTCGTTAATTAAATGGTCAACTATGATATTCTAAAACAAAAGACACTCATGGTAGAAACTGTGCTTTAAGCAGCTTTCCAGGTTGTTTTTATTGGGTTCAGTGCTGAGTTTTGAATAGATAAGCCTTTTCTATTTCTGTTACCTTTAAAGAATGACTGTAAATAAATCCAGACTGTGTCAATGACTCTTTATTTTGCTTCTCTTCTCTGTTACTTCACTTCTTTGCTTTATTATGTCATTTCTAAGTATAGTAACTTGTCATAGAGTACATAGCGGCTATGCCTAGCAACAGACTGTAGCTTTGACATGGTCACTGATGACTGTCTTCCACTTAAAAAGGAACCGCTGTCAATCATACGGAACAAAGCCCTGAATTTCTCTCACAGCATAGTGATATACTTCAGCATCACATGTTCCAGCTCCAAACTGCCTTTTGCCTCTTTCATAACACATATTCACTATTAACTAAGACTTTTCCCTCAATAAATTCCTAATTTGCTGCTGATTAATAGTTAGTAAGTTAGTTAAATTTAGGTATTTGGTAGGATTAGGGATGTAGAATAATGTCATGTAGAATAAGGCATTAACGTGCTTAATTAGTACTAATAAGTGGTTAATATTCTAGTAATATGCATGCTTATAAGCATCAAGTTAAGAGACCCTAAAATAAAGTGTTTCCTTTTTCATCAACGCTCAAGACATTTGTTTTGCTTTACATTCATGTGCTGTGCAATTACATAGTGGGAAGCAAATTATTAAAGATCACATGCACACACATCTAATCAATCATACATTTACATGAGAGTTGTTATTTTACTATCACTGAGATACTTTTCTACATTTATTTTTTATAGTTTTATATATTTATTTAATTCAGCTAAATGAAAATGAGAAATATAGCTTCAGCAACTAGCTGATGATTGACATATTTTTATTTATTTATTTTTCAGTTTGATATTTTAGTCTATAGCAAGTAAAATTACATAAAAATTAGAAATGCATCTAGCTAAAATATTTATTATTATTATTATTATTTAAATTTTAGTTTAATTTATTTTAGTCTATAAAGTTCAACTAAAATGTTTTTAGTTTTTTTGTGTGTTTTTTGTTTTATTTATTAAATTAATTATTTTTAAGTAAATTAAAGCTGCGGTAGGTAACTTTTGACGCTCTAGCGGTTAATAAACAGAACTGCTTGCGTCATCATGCAAAATGGAAATATGTTGTGCTTCAGTATTTCAGAGGGATATAGCTAGTGTCCTAGCTCCACATTTTGTTCTGTACAAAGACTGTATGGTGTTTTGCGGAGCACAGATTGGTTGTGCTGTGGAAGGAGGTGATATATAGGAAGGAAAGATTTTTGCTACAGAACGCTGCTGACACTGAAGCTGTTCTCCACACTTTTTGATGGCATAAGCATTCCCTCCCATTACCTTACCGTTCCAGCCCTGTCCATCAAACACTGAGCCTGGGCTCTTTGCCAAAGAACCCATAAGTAGTTGAATCATTATTATGATGCATAATCTTTTATCTACGGTATTAATGGGAACACTGTACAGGACTGAATCATTTAACTGATGGCTTCTCAGTGCAAAGTTTCTGAAGTTTTCAGGAATAAACCATTATGATTTGATTATTAAAGCTACTCTATATTAGTGGCCCTCTAGCCGTTAAAAATAAAACTGAATGCGTCTTGCATCTTTAATTAGTGCTTCGGCTCACTCGTGGACACGTAAATAACGTTTTCACAACCATTTTCCCCGGGAATTGGTCCTAAAATTATGCAGCTTAAGAAGTGTGCTATTGTATGATCTGATACCATGTTTTTTTGTGTGTGTTTTTTTACGGTGGCCCAGTAGTCGCGACACAATTCAATTAGCGCAACACAATGCAATTAGCACAGCACAACGGAAAGAATCCGCAACACAACAGAAACAAGTTACAACACAACAAAATCACCGCAACAAGACGGAAATAAGTCGCAATACAATAAAATCGGCACAACACAATGGAAAATAGCCACAATGAAACGAATCCTATGCATCATGTTGGGGAGATTTTGTTGTGCACTAGCCTACTGTATCACTGTATTTTAGCTAGATGATAAGTTGAGCAAAAAAATAAAAACACATTTTGAAAGAGGGACCTAAACAATCAAGAACACCCTAGCAACCATAAAGCATCATGGCAAAAAAAAAAAAGAAAGAAAGAAAGAAAGAAACCATACATACCAACAGCATAGCAACATCCTGGCAACCACCCAGAAATTCTTTGGATTCAGGCTAATGAGTTTTTCACAGGCAAAATCTTCATTAATCTTTGTATCCAACCTTTTGTATCCACTTAAAATGCCAGAAAATATGAATATAGATGTCTCAAGGCAGAGGAAGGGAGGCACTCTTTGCTTCTACAACTCAAATGTTCATCTGTTTAGCACAGGATTTGATTGCTTTGAATGTGTGCCGCGTGCTTGAATGCATTCTGTGACATTGTGACCCTTCTTTGGTCACAGATAATAACAGATGGTCACTCCTTAGATTTTTTATTTTTATTTATTAGCCCCCTAACAGATGGATGTTTAAGCATGACTAATAATTTGATTTTGATTTATTAATTAATGACAGGTTTGTGTCACGCTTTTATAAATTGCCACACAATAGTGACATGTTTTAAAAATGTTCAATTTTAAAAGCCATCATGGGAAGCAGTACACTTTCTTTTTGTGGATTTTTAATTTCTGACCTTACATGCCTTAAAGATGTTGTTAATGTGCAAATATAATCAGGGACCCTGGGGCCTCTTTATCCTAAAGGAGCTCAACAAGGTGGGGCAGAATGTTGATTCAGCTTGAACAGTGTGCCCAAGTGACCTATTACTGGATTCATTTACGTTTTACTCTTCCAAAGAAACGTCACAGTCAGCATTGGCTTATGTCGTTATTTTTCTACCATTCTAAGCCTCTGAAGCAGAACCAATCTGAAGCTTGCAAATTGAGATTCGTTTTTACCTTACGCTCGACCTCCCTCTAGTGTCTAGACACATTCAATTAATCAAGATAAGACTGACAGGGTTACCAAAGTACATATTTAAAACTCAATGATTACATTATAGCCTGCATAGAATGAATCAATCTCAGTGTGGTAATAAAATCAAGAAAACTTCTATTCGATTTTATTCCATTCTAAGAATGTTCAAAAGTTGTTTTTGTTTTTAATATTGTTGATGTTTCAATCGTTTAGTTATGTTTATAATAATTTTTAAAAAAGTAAAAAGAAAAACTTGTGTTTTTTCTGGAATAACATGCGTTACGCTACTACCGTATCATATGTAAAAATTGATAGCCTGAATGCACTGTAAGTCGCTTTGGATAAAAGCGTCTGCTAAATGAATACATTTATTTAAATTTAATTAAAATTATTCTAATAATTGTAATTATTAAATACGCAGCGCATTTAATAGGTTATAAAACAGTAGTACTCGTTTTCACCTACAGAGTGAATTTATTGATCCTACTAAGCTGAAGGATTCTATTCATATTCATAAAGTCTAACGTCAAATAAATATTACGTCAAAGCTGCCTAATTTATATTCATAAGTAAACCTTGTGCCATTGGAACGTTTCCACGCAACGTCGACGTGGCCTAATTAATATTCATGAGCAGAGGCTTCGCCGTAGTAGAATTCGTGATTTGAGACCCGGAAGTGGTGTAATAGTTACTCGGTCTGTGTTTAGTTTGTGAGTTTGAAAGCGGACTGTGTGTGTTTTCGCACAAATGGAAAGTTGACCGCTCGGGAATGGAAGATGAGTCTTCCGTGCGTGTGAATGTCACCGCTCAAAATATGCCTGGTTATACTGGACGAGACGGGGAATCTGTCCATGTATCCAGCGGGACGCGGAGCACTGATTTCGGCCGGGATGCCCGACGCAGCGACGCGAAGGTGCCATCATCATTGTCGTTATCCTCGAAGGATGTTTTGGAATTTCATAAACACAAACACGAGCCAGGAGGCAATAATAAAGAAAATAACGAGAGGGAAAACATAAGAGCGGTTGACATTTTAAGGAGGAATTTTGGTTCCACTATCAGAGACCCAGAAGATCCCAAAGACCTGGAGAAAGTAGGATTTGACGTCAAACTGAACGATCTGGATCATGAAAAGGATGATGAAAGGATGCAATGTAGCACAAAAAGTCTCCAACAAAACATGGAGAGCAACTCAGGATTGGGAGATCCTGATGGGAATCATCATATTGATTATGATATTGATTTGAAGAGCGGTGAAGATCCCAGCCAATCAAAAGAGCACGTTTACTGCACTGTATACTGTATTGCCAATGATAATTATAGGATACCTGTTGAGAAAACAACATCTGATCATCAAGCTACATCTTTACCACCACCATCTTCATCATCATCATCAGATGTGCTGGTTATATCTTCGAGCGACTTGCCAAATTCAGAATTGAACCATGATCACTATCCAGAGCCCTATACAGTCTCTGACCTGATGCTGTCTGGATTAAACAGCTCTTATAACACTGACAACAGCTTATCTGTTGTGTTAACCTGTTGTATTTGTCTTGATGACAAACAAACCCTACCGCTACACTGTTGCAAAAATGCAGTTTGTGAAGAATGTCTGAAAAGATACATCATCTCACAGGTATCCACATCTATACCATCTCCGTTTGTCTTTTTTTTTCAGCATTAAATAAAATCAGGGATGTTTCTTTCTTTCTGTCTGTAACCACCTTTAAAGTGGACTGATGCGAACCTAATATGCCTATAAAATGTCTGTCATCTTAATGTGCGTTTCTGTCTTTAAACCCTGGTGTAGGGATGGTAATACTGTGATACTCTATGATTACATGTTTATGGTCTTTACAATGTAATCTAAGGTTTTTCGACAAGCATGTTTTGTTGGAAGAGCACCTGTCAGTCAGCCTGATATTTGCTTTTTTAATTGTTTGTCTTCTAATAATAGCATGTTTCTGTTTGTTAATGGAGAAGTTCTCCATTGTGTTTGTGAAAACGTTCTCAGCCTGTCCCGTCCCGCTTTAGAGAAGTGATGCGTTTCCCGTATTGCTTGGTCTGGCCCACGTGGTCATCATCATAGACTTGGAATTGTTAGTTTTAGTCGTTTTAGTACTCCCTTTGCCGCAGAGCAGAGGCCCTTGTTGTGTAACGCAATACAGTCATGTCTGTGTGACATAAAAAAGCATGACCATTTCTGAGTTCCTCAGAAAGATACATGACACACCAGCATGTGTAAAAACGATTCTTGTCAGAGCTTTGGTTAAACTTGAAAAAACTGAACTTCTTTGTATATTTAAACAAATTCTGATTAGGCGTGGTCAAACAGTCTTCCAGCCATTTTTTATTTATTTATTTGTTACATTTTAATTCTGTTTTGATTTGCATGTGGTACTTTAGCTAGACACTTTGCTTGATAAAAACCTTGTGGACAAGTTGTACCTTTTAAGTTAATTAAAAAGTTTTAGAAATTGAGATTGGCTGTTTACATTTTGGGAGGTTTTGAGACTCAAAAACTCACTCAAAAAATGACATTTTTCTTCTGTGCAACACAAAAGAGGATATTTGGAAGAATGCTGTGGTCCGAGCCCATTCACTGAAAGTATATTACCTTTTATACTTTCACTTGGAAATTCCACAAACAATTTCAGAGAAATGACAATGAACACGTTGAATATCATTTTTTAATTGTATGACCTTGTAAAACATGTTGCAGTAATCTCTAAAACTTAGAATTTCAGACTTTCATTGTATGGACAAAAAATTATGACATAATTTTCACTTTCATGTGAACTACTTTCAGACCTTCATGTAACCCTAAACTAACAATATATAGTTTTTTCATATCCCTGGTTTGGTTGAAACACTCTATATCAGGTATATATATAAAAAAGGGTTTTTTTTGTTTGTTTTTTTTTTTGTTTTTTGTTCTACCCAGTGGCAGTGGGTCATGTCGCTGGCAAGGGGAGGAAGAAATTGTGCTGTAATTGATTGCTTAATCACTGAGCTCAGCCTCTCTCTGCCCTAATTACATTACATGACTGTTTGCTGGAAGGTCTGTGCACGGTTTGCAGGCAACATAGAAACAATTTGCCCTTCTGGAGGGATCTTGTGGTCGTAATCAAGTAATGTTGGCTTGACTGTTGCTGCTCTTCTCTCAAATCAGATTTAATGCCCCCATGAATGATCTTGGGGGTCAGGTAGAGGTCGATGTGGTAATGATAGCTGTCTTGTGTGGCCAAAGGTATTTGTCTGGTCTGGTTCTGTCTTATTCATGGCCAAGCAGTCACCAGTGTTTGGTGAGCTCACTTGGCCTGCTTAGCTGCAGGCCTAGACCTTTTTTCTCAACTGTGTTCTGGAGGGCACAAATATGATGATGATGATGATGATGCTGCCAAAAAGAATTTTGTTTATATAGCCGCTTGCAGATATATCGCCACTCCTCCCATTGTAGCAGCGTGTGTTTTGCTTTTCATGGGTGTACAGTAAAAAGCTGATTACCTGTAAAACCTGTCTGTTTGAATCGTGTACAGTGACAGCCTTACAGCTGTGTACAGCATCATAACAAGGTGGCGTAATACAGAAGTACTTCGTTTCTGATCCTGCCTACTTGAAAACATGAAAACATCCTTTATATTAAGGTTACAAAAATTTTAAGTGTAGTGCAGTCTATGACTAGATTTGTGTTTTTACTTTGAAAATTATTTAATTTAAAGGGATTGTCCACCCAAAAAGAAATTTCTATTATCATTTGCTCACTCTCATTGTCTTGTTTTGAACCCCATTGACTTTAATTTTATGGACTGTTGCGACTTTCATCAAAATATCTTTCATTTTCGAGTGAGCTATTCGTTTAACGTTTGAGTTAAGTTTTCCCTTTTGTTTTATAATTCGAATAATCATTTGTGCACTTTTCTACTTTTAAATGGGACATTCAACAATCCTGCTTTCATTGCAGTCAGTTTTAGGCCTGTGTAGTGGATGATTTCAAAAGCAATTTAGATAATAAGAATATATGAGATCAAATGAATGCTGTGAATATGGTTTGTAAGCAGATGAAAGGAAAGGGCGATCGGTTAATGTGCACTTTTACTGAAGAGAAATGGCAAGAGGTTTGCACTACAAAAGACTCATTTAAATGGCTAATATTTAACTTAACCGAGCCACTGTTTCTCATTTCAGCCCTTTGTGTTGGGTTTGGCAAATGGGGTGGCTGGTCTAAATGTCAGGTGCCTATGGCAAGGGCATTTGTTTCAGTCTTAGGAGTAATATTTCAGAATGCTGGCTTGCACTGGGTTCATTAGTGGCTTACTTATTATTATGTTTAAAGAGACTTAGATAGTTGTAATGATATCAGCTGACAGTCTCATAATGGGACAGTTTTTTAATGCTTTTGAAATGAATGCATTGTGTACCATTCAATATTGAAATCAGAATGAAGTCAAAACGGGATCCAGAACTGTAATCTTGAATTTAAAATGTATTAATAAAACACATTCAAGTTTGTTGGTATAACATGTTTATGGGCAAGTATAAATTGACCTCTAAACATTAAATCACAGCCACCAATAAGATATGGGGTATTTCATCAAATAAGTAATTTAGGAGTTTAAGATCTACAAATTTATTTAGATTTTTGTAGTAAATATTTTTAGCAGAATTGCTTCAAAGGAGATGAATAAAGAGAACTTCTCCGAGCTGTCTAGTGTGCTGACAGCGCTTGGCTCTGTAAACTATTTCTGAGAGTTTTGGTGTCTTTCTAAATGTAGGGACCCTTTAAAGCAGCACTGCCAAAGCCATCAAAACACTGCTTTTGTTACAATTACATAGACATTCAACAATAAATTACTGTCAGACCTCAAAACGGCTGCTCTAAGTAATGTTTCCAGTACTATGCATAAACTGTGACTCCTACAGTCTGCTATTTTTAAATGTTGCTTTAAGTAAAAAAGCAAAGCTTGTTTTCAGCATCGTGAACGTATCAAGTTAAAAATAGTTTTTACATGTGATCCAAGATCCCTGCATTCCATTCTATTTTGTTGTGCCCCTGTCCAGCTGTATTTGAACCTAAGCATGCAGTCTGTGTGAATGCCTCCCTAAACCAACTCAGTGTCTGTTGGACCCTAATCATCCTTCTTATTCAGGTTTTCCTTAAGACAGACTAATCATTCAGACATGAAGGTTTATACTACATCCCAAATTTCCAGAAACATTGGATTGAAATGACAATTATAGCAATTTCTACTGTATATAAACATATGATGTGCATACGTGTTGTGAATTTATTTAAAGTGGTCATATGATGCACATTTTGTTATTAAAGCCAGTTCTGTAATCAATAGTAAATCATCATCAATTGCTTTCAGATGGAGCAGCATTCACTACACAGAGCCGTAGTTCTCTGACAAGTTCTGCAAGAAAATCACAGATGATATTATTGCGCAATTGTGAAA
The DNA here is from genome assembly GCF_023724105.1 of Carassius gibelio. Taxonomy (NCBI): domain Eukaryota; kingdom Metazoa; phylum Chordata; class Actinopteri; order Cypriniformes; family Cyprinidae; genus Carassius; species Carassius gibelio. Next base: position 6,744,027 of record NC_068415.1, read on the forward strand.
TCAAAGATGGGTAAAAGTTTTACTTTGTTAATAGAAACATTTACAGGGATATCTGCTTCGGCATTGTAAAAGCAGAATTTAAAAGGCACGGTACTGGAGTAATGCCTACATTTTTACGAAAATGTTTTCTGCTTTTGAATTTTTGCTTAGATGGACAATATATGCCTCAGTAGATTTGATATAAGGAATCAGATTGTGTGAAGGTTTGTTAGATGATTTGTATAGTTGGTTTCACTGACCTTTAGTAGGCTTGCAGAATAACTGATCCATTTAAATGTATGAATGTATACAGTTTCTGCTCGACCGAATATTACCTAGAACCTACGGCACTTGCGATGTATGAGATGAGGTGATGCAGGAAATCTGCTGAGAAAATAAAAAAATGTTTAGTTACTTTCTGTATTGACATGCAATTTACACCCTGAGGTGAGTGACCCACCACACCACAGTTTCTTGTGCGGTTTGTCTTGCGTATGCAGCATAGTTTTCTAGATTAAGTTCATCCGTACCTGGTTAGGGCTAAAATTAGAAGCTAGATGTGATAGATGAGTGCCACTAATACATTTTTATGTCCGTTCTGCACCTTTCCCACAACAATTTAGTTGCTGTCTTATGTTTACTGTAATAAATCAGATTTATTCTTAGCAGGCATCTGGCCGGCCTAAAAGAGTTTGTACTAGACTCTTTCACATCAATTAAAAAAAAATCTCCCTGAGAAGATAGCCCACTTCAAGAGGTGGTGCTGGTCAATCAGAAAGCATGTCAAAGTTAATACAGGATGTCAGTGTGTGACATGGCAAGGCTGAAAATCAGACTCTCTGTCCATACTGAGAGGATGGTTCACGCCTGCGGTGAGTGCTGAGTGCCGTTATTGTTCTAGCTGTGTGGTCGGCCCATTAGCAGCAGGCTGACAGGTGTAAAAAGAACTGGTGGGTGGCCCCGGGGGAGTTCTAGGACTGCTGTCACCAGTTGGTGCCATGTAAGGGCTCAGGTAAGGGCTCTCATGGGAGTGCCAGATCTCATTAGAATGCCAAAGTAAACTCAAAGCACACTGGGCTCTCAGAATCTCACCTGCTGCGTGTACAAGATGCTACACAATCAGCCACGAGAGCCCTTCTCTCAACATGGGCATTGTTAGTGCTGTTTACCAAAGCCATCCTTCGCTTTAGTCAGGTGCATCATTTAAAAAATGTCTCCAGCAGCGTCCCCATACTAGTACAAGCCTGTTCAAGCTGAAGTTAGGTAAACTAAACCTATGTCCCTATACATTGTGCACACAACCATTTAGTGCATGAGATTGAAAAGTTTATTTTGTTATCCACCACAGGAGTCTAGCAGGCCCTCTCCATAGGCTATGTAAAGAAAGCTGAAACAGTTGAGTGCATGAGGTGTCCAATATATCCAGGTTTTTAAAAATTCCACTTGCTGGAATTTTTTGTGTGACTACAAAATTAACAAGAATATTGCACAAGTATGCAAATTAGGACGTGCTTTATTTTACTGTTCTGAGATAATTTTGACATTTTTTGAGGAGCATTTTGCCATTTTTGATTTGAAGTGGGAGAGAGAGAAGGGAGTGGGATTGGGAAAGGTCCACGTGCCGGGACTCGGTATTCCCAAAGCACAATGTCGCTGTATGTTGACACGCTGCCTACGAGGCTGTCGGTGCCAATGATTTTGACATCCTTAAAAAAAGATCTCAAAGTGATTCTACTTGTGTGTACATGTATCCATTTAAATTAAATTAAATTAAATTTATGCATTTAGCAGATGCTTTTATCCAAAGCGACTTACAGTGCGTTCAGGCTTTCAATTTTTATTTATCATTTAGCCAAGCAATCATCAAATCTGATTTCCTGTAGATATTAGCTCTAACCCCAATCAAACACAAACGAGCTTGCTAATCAATGTCTTCAGGATCATTAGAAGATCACAGGTTGGTGAGTTTAATCAGGGTTGGAGCTAAACAGGAAAGTGGATCTCGCGATCCAGATTTGAGGATCCCTGATGATATTTGTGCACTAGTTTGTGTACTAATTTGGTCTTAAAGTTAGAATGCATTGCTTCCAGATGTCATGGCAGATTTTATTCCAGCAGAATCAAAACTACCCAAGACTTGCCCGATTTTACAGAAGTCTCTTGACCAGTCCCTTTTCTTTGTCACCTCAGATAAAGTTCCCTAAAGTAAATACTGTTGCTTGAGCATAAAAATAGGCAGGTGGAGAGTAGATTATTTCTTGCAATGGAAACGTTCAGTAATCCCGTCATCCCAGAGGGGGGAGCGGATGAAGATGGGTGGGGAACCAGAGGCAGGACGCACATCAATCCTCTCACGGGGCAGGTGCTGATAGTAATAGTCCTGCAGCTGTAGGGCTACACCAAAGCCCTGTTACATGAACAATCAGAATGAAATGGATCTCACTGATCCATGAGATCCCTTAACTCCCTCTAGGAGGAAAGGTCATTCAACACAGATCCATTTATCAACAGATCATACCGCATTCAACCTGTGCAAACTAGCCCCTAGGGTTCGTTCCTACCCACTGAGCCCTCTTCAATCACATATTACTGTACTTCAGTGATTGTTTGAGAGTTGCTTGTTGACTTGGAAGTACCTCAGGTACAATGCTGCTTGTACAGTGTATCGTTTGCACTTCCTGCTTGCTTCTGTCCTCGCTTGTAATCACTGATTAAAACCCATGATTTCCAAGAACACTAAATCAGATTCCACACGTCACAAACAGGCTGGATTTATATTTAACTGCACTTAGAGTCATGCAAAGGTTTACTACTGCATTAATGCTGCGCTCTTTAATGTATTTGCCTGATTGTATGTTTTTTATTATTTTTTATTTTTAAGGTTCACATTGGTCGGGCACACTTGGTGTGTCCCATCACAGAGTGCAGTGGTTTCTTGGAGGAAAGTTTGGTGGTTTCGCACCTGTCCAGTGAAGAGCTGGCAAAATACAAGTACCTCTTAGAGCTGAGCAGACTGGACTTCAGTACAAAACCATGTCCCCATTGTAGCCTGTTTACCTCCCTGAAGAGTCACAGCCAACAGACGTCCTCCAAGAGTGAACATAAGTATAAGGTCTGTTTTTTTTCGCTTGTTGTCCATTCTGTAGTTACAATGTGGAATTATGTGTCTAAACTCTGAATCAGAATGAATTTGTTTGCAAAAAAAGTCTTTCTTGAGTAAGCAAACTGTGTGTCTGTCTCTTCAAATATTCCTTACAGATTCAGTGCACAAAGTGCCAGTTTGTCTGGTGTTTTAAATGCCATGCGCCGTGGCACGAAGGCCTGAAGTGTCGAGACTACAGGAAAGGAGACAAGCTGTTGCGTCACTGGGCCAGCGTTATCGAACACGGCCAGAGGAATGCTCAGAAATGTCCACGCTGCAAGGTAATAAACATACTCTACAAAAATGCACTATATATATATATATATATATATATATATATATATATATATATGTATTAACTACATTTTCATTCATTTTTGGACATGGAAAATTTATTACTTTATGTACTGTAATCCAATGTTCATAATACCACATTTGGTATGGTATTGACCTCATAACCATGAGTATATTGAAGGGTTAGTTCACCCAAAAAGGATAATTCTGTCATTAATTACTTACCCTTATGTTGTTCTAGTCCTGTGAGACCTTTGTTCATCTTCAGAACACATATTAAGATATTGTTGATGAAATTGGAGATTTTTATGATCCTGCATAAATAGCAACAGAGCTACCACATTCAAAGGCCAGAAACATTGTAAAGAGTGGGACATCGTTAAAATAGTCCATTTGACATCAATGGTTTAACCGTTATTTTATAAAGCTATGAGATTACTTTTTGCGTGCAAAAAGAAAAAAATAATGATGTTATTCAGCCATTTATTCTCTTCACCAATTCAACAATCTCTTCTCTGAAATGTAAATATTTTGTAACACTATAAATATCCTTACTGTCATTTTTTGTTTCAATTTAATGCATCCTTGCTGATTTTAAGTGTTAATTTCCTTAATAAATAAATAAATCTTACTGACCCCAAATGTTGATTGGTATTGCAAGTAATTTGCATATAGTCTTGGTGATCTTTAAAATAAAGATCAATTTATTAACATGGGTTATATATAATATAATATCTTAAATCAATCTAACTAATGTTTATTTACATAACTTGTATACAACTTTTTATGTTAGCTATTGCTTTCCCTAATGTCAGAAGAACATTATTGTGAAGTATGACTGAAGTCTTAAAGGTTCGGTAGCAAAAACAAGCATTTTAATTAAATTTTAGTCGGAGTGAGGTGGAAAACTCTTCTGTCACAATTTTAAGTGCACAAATCTTAACTGGCCTTCAGGTGGAAAACACAATGCAGTGTAAAATATGCCCCATATAAAATAAGTAGGAGTTACATACAGAGTCAATCATTGTAAAAACCGAATGTTCTCATCTGAGATCGTGAAGAGGTATTGTTCATTGTGAGTTTTTATTTTCCTTTCCTCGTATCTAACTTTAATTACTGACTTGGGAAACATGGCATTCCAGTCATAAGACAAAGTGGTCCTGAATTAAAGTTCTTCTTCACACTGACACAATTTCAAGAGATCAACAAGTTCTACAAAGGCGTAGCTGTTTTCCATCCAGGCATGTGCATTCATGGGGCTTTGGAGGATCCATCAGAATATGAGTGTTTGGCATAGTGCACATACCTGAGCCAGATACCTAAGGGCTTACTAGTCATCTTTCAGTTGAGAACCTTCCCTTTGTGAACAAGTTTCTCAACCCACAATACTGAGAAGTGCATTATTTGATGGAATAATTGCAGTGTTAATTAATAATTGTAAATTATCATTTTGTGAGCTCTAGGCTTTCATTAACTGAACATGTCAGTCGCTGGCCCAGATTCAAGAAAATTTGCCCCCCTAGCTCACACGTCTGACTGGAAAGTAAAAAAATTAATGGCTGGATGGTGTATCATTGTGAATTGATGACTCATTGCCAGATTATTTCTTCTTTATACCAATAGATCCACATTCAGAGAACAGAAGGCTGTGATCACATGACCTGCACGCAGTGCAACACTAACTTCTGTTATCGCTGTGGGGAGAAGTACAGGCATCTGCGCTTCTTTGGGGATCACACCTCCAACCTGAGCGTGTTTGGATGCAAGTACCGCTACCTGCCTGAGAAACCCCATCTGCGCCGGCTGGTCCGAGGCTCTGTTTGTAGTGAGTTTGCAGCAAAGAACACAACTTGATTTATTTAAGTTCTTTTGAAGTACTAGGGGTTGCTTTGGAAAAATAACATTTGGTTATCTTGAGATTTCTTAGCCATTTGATATTATGTGTTTTTAGGTTTCCAATATACATGTATTTTACTGTATATATCAATGTTTCCTACTGGACTCAATCACATTTGGAAATGATAATTCTTTAACTGTACATGTTTTACTTACAACTTACAATTGACAATTTTATTTTTCCTTAAATGAAAACCAATTAACATCAGTGTACAGGCATACTGTTGTGTGTGTGTATATGTAACTGTAAAATGTATATTTTTGTATTTGTATACAGCTGCATTTTTATGCAGACAAACTATATGTTCACTTCTAGGTTATTTCACAAAAAACAATGGTTCTGATGCAACTAGAGCGCCTACAGGAGCAGTTTACACTGTTTCTGACCATGCTAGTTTAGTCAGCTCCCTAATAACGCTAGTTAGTAATAGAACAGAGATATGACAGACTCTATGATATGCTTTCAGTTTGCATATCTGTGCATACGTTATGTAAACCTGTGTTTGAGTGGTGTCCTCAGGCTAGTGCAATGAACCGTAGTATAATTCCCAACCATTCATACATCACAGACACAGGTGTTTGGTCTACAGCTCACAGGGTCCACTTTAACCTACTGACATGCTGAGAAAGACAAATGCACTCCACCATTTCTTTTTAGTCCAGCAGCAGATAAGAATTGTAAATGTGTTTGTCTTTGTGAGCCTGAATGCTTTTCTGTTGCTCATTTCACAGTGAGTAAAGTGCTGGTGGCTCCAGTGGTCATTGTCCTGGTGGTGATTGTTGGAGCTCTGGCTTTGGTCATAGGTAAGGATTGTGTTACACTTCCTCATTCTCACAAAGCCTGTCAGGAACATCTCTGGGTTGTATTTGATTTCAAATTCAAAAAGATTATGTAATTTGCTTTTTATAGCAATTTTGTAAAAAAAAAAAAAAAAAGTAGCATTTTCATGACAATTAAGCACTTTTTTCAGTTTTATAGTGAAAATATAAAAGTGGTTGTAACATGAAATACAATTAAGTGATTTCCAAATTAAAAATTTTGGAAATGCAATATGCATATTGGGTATTATTCAACTGTCTAGTTCAAGGAATTTATATTTTATTTATATATATTATAAAATTTAATTATTGATATGCATCTTGGCAATATTTGTTTTCTTGTCAGTAAACAAATGTCATTTCAGTATATAACAGTACTGTGTTTCAGTTTAATAAAGACATTAAAAAGTCTAATGAAATTGCATGAAATTACTTTTTTTTTTAAGTATTTGAAAAACCGTCTCACAAAATGAATTACATTTGGGAATTATGCATTTGAGGAAAAAACCCTTCATACACTAAAAAGTGGAATCTTTATAATCATGAAAATACAATTGAAGAATGAATGAAAAAAAAAGATAAATAAATAAAATGTAAAAGTCTTTAATAAAAACAAAAGTCTGTTATTAATGCTGCAACACACTCTGCAGTTTATCATTCTGTTGTAAACAGCAGAAGAGATTTGTCCTCCACTTCTGGATGCTAAATATTTTGGCAAAACATATTCTTAAGTTAGATTTTATTTTAGTTCGAAATATTGTTCCCAAATTTCTAAATAGCTCAGCTTCCGCAGAAGTTCTAAAACTGTATTTATTTGTTACAATGAACCTATCTATCTATCTATCCATCTATCTATCTATATATCTATATATATATCCTCATCATATATATATATATATGCCGTCCCATGTTGTGACTGATCTCTCTGCAGGCCTGTTTGCTTTGCCTATCTACTACACCTGTAAGAGGAGGAGGAAGCGCACACAGGGGTCGGGCCGCTGGCTGTGCTGATTCAGCTTGGGTCATCCTGCTCAGGACCTGGACACACAAACACCCTAAAAATAGCCCTGGGTGCCAAGTGACCAAACACTGGCCACTAAGATACAGCAGTTTTCCTGTTCACTGCATCTCGTGAATATCCTCATTTGCACACCGACCCTTTCCTCCACATGCCGTTTTTGGCATCGTTATCAAAGACTAATTGAGTATATTCTGTTTTTGGTATGTTTAATTTATAAACCCCAAACGGATTTAAATTCAGTTCATTTTTAGGAATGGAACTATAGACTGGTAATAATTTCCTGCAGGATGTACTGTATTATGCTTTGTAGCCACACAGCGTGAATGATTTTTTTTCCTTCTATCTATTTATGACGTGCATCAGATGTTATAATCTGTAAGCGTTTTAGTGCTTGATGATGGAGAGTTGATGAATTAATGTCTGTCCCTCTTGATCCCCTCTCTATTCCTCCCTGCCCTTCATGCTGTGCCAACATCCGCAGGAATTTGCATGATCAACAAAACACGTTTCTGTCTACTGCACTGTGGAAAACAAAGGGTCCTGAATTACAGGGGATCCAGAGCTCCACGCCAAGACATAGGTCATCTGGGTCATGCAAATCAGTACTGTGTCATGCAAAAGTGTTCAAGTTCTGTGTTTGCACAAATCTAAAGCTGTAAACCAAACTTAAAATACACTGTGGGGTCAACAAAACCACTCCAAGACCACTTTTGAAAATGCAATTTTGAATCTCTGTTATTTTAATATTTAAATTAGTCCACTGCAATTGTTAAGTTAATAATATCATTCGTAAAAATCTGAAATGTTTTTATCAATACAAATTATATTATCAGCATAACAATTAAAGTGAAATAAAATGAAATTAATTGAATAATGTACATGAATTGAAATTTTCCAATTTAATATTTACATTTAAATTAGTTCTCTAATAATATAATTTGTAAGGATAAAGGCATTTAAAAAACATTTTTTTATGTTAATATAAGTAATAACATATATATATGTTATTATATATATATATATATATATATATATATATATATATATATATATATATATATATATATATATATATATATATACTGTTTTTATTACAAATGTTATTATTAGCATTATATACATAACTGAAAACATTTGAAATGAACTGAAAACTTGAATTTAGCCATATTTTAATAGTCTATTTTAGCAGTCCTGGATTGTTTTCAAGTCAACGTGAAATCTAAATTCACCCTATTTACTTTATTTATATTCCACATCTTATTGTTAGCGATTCATCTGTGCATGTGATATCTGGGGATATCTGGGGTTTGAGTGAAACCTGATCGTGTTATCCAGCATGATTTCAGAAAGATCCAAAGAACATCTCGGCATCTGTAGTTCACATGATCAATATCAGAAACATGTGACCCAGAAAGGAAGACATGTTGAGAATATTCCTAATGTTGACTTCAAACCCCACACTGAATCATAGTGCATGCCTTTCACCTTGAACAAACTGCTGGATGCAGGAAACATTTTCTAATCAAGTGTATATTATTCTTAGATATGTTCACTCAAATTGAAAGTCCATAGTATGGAAATTTTGACATTCATTTCTAGTATGTTTTAGCTTTGCACACTGCTCAAGACTGTCAGCCCAAATAGGTGTCCCTTTGCTGTATATTGCACAGTGTTATAGATTCATATCCATTGCCACATTTGGCATTTATTTCAGTCTTATGCTGTTACAAAAAACACATACTGTAGCATGTCAACAAGTATATAACCTTTACCATTAGACATAGAATATTAGGGCACATGCAATGAAATTTAAACAAAAGGCAATCCCTAAAGCGTTAAGTCCAAAGTCTGTCCCATGTTTTGATTTGAGCTTGCCATTTAATACTCAAACAAAAGCTTGTCTGGAGGAAAGCCAGAAAGAGAGCTCAAGAAAAGTGTTGCAGGAAAGGTTGTTACCATAGAAACATGGTCTGGCTGGAGGATCAGGAATATGAGTAATAAGGCTTATAGATCCTCATTTGGGAAATCCCCTATACAAAATCATCAATGCAATGTTACCTAATCATCAATGCAATGTTACCTAATTCAACTCTCGGATTATAAGTGGTTGCCAGGTTTCATTGCAAAGCTGTTATCCATGGGATTTTGGAGACAATCAATTATGAAGATGCACTCAGTCCGGTAGTGAATGCCACTGTTATTCTCAGGGAGAATTTGGTCACATCTGTTATACACTGCTTTGTTCGTATATAGAGGAAGACACAAAAGAAATCAGTCAAAATGTTAGCTTGGGCTGTTTTTTGACATGCTAACATTATAAACCCGAAAGGTTTGACTGCCAGTGTGGTGGCATTGTTTTTATTTTATTTTTTTATTTTTCTCCAGAGACGGTGCCTTTTACCAGTGGGATTGAACTTTACTGAAAGGAACTCTATGAATGAGTTTATTTTGTATGTTTTGAGAGCACATCTACTGTGACTGAGTTTCAAAGACCGTAATATTTTATTCCCTAAATATACTGTAGTATGTGTCTGAATCTATACCACAACACCTGACTTACATTTGTTTTCTTTTTTTAAATGCATAATGTTTTTATTATTACTATTATTGTTTCATTTGCTGCTGCACTTTATTTTCAGATTAAAAGACTCTATTCAGGCCTGCAGACAGCAAATATGTCTTTTTCATATTTAATTAAGAATTAAAAGGAGCTGCCAACATTTGGTCTCACTTGGCTTTTAATTAGTGGTGTTTGCTTAGAACAGTTTCAATATTATAATTGTTAATACTCCTGGTTAGTGAACTGGGGGGGGGCTACACTGTATATTATTTTGCCATGTATTCCATGCTCACAATGTGTGCTACAGATTCACTACTGTTTAGGGTCAGTAGTTCAGATTTAATTTAAAAGTTGTTGTTTTTTAATGAATACTTTTATTCAGCAAGGACACATTGATCAAAAATGACAGTTTTAAAGACATTTATAATGTCACAAAAGTTTCCTATGTCAAAAAAATGCTGTTCTGCTGAGCTTTTTATTAATCAAAGAATCCTAAGCTGGTCTGTTTGACTGTTTTCAACATTAATAATAATAATAATGTTTCTTGAGCAGCATATCAAGAATGAAGGATCGTGTGGCACTGAAAACTAGAGTAATGTGCTGAAAATGTAGCTTTGCCAGCAATAATTTATATTCTAAAATATATTAAAATAGGAAAAAGCTATTTTAAATAGTAATAATATTTCACAATATCAGTTTTTTTTTTTTTTACAGTATTTTAGTGAAATAGATGCAGCCTTGCCAAGCACAAGAGACTTCTATCAAATACATTTAAAAATCCAACTGCAAATGTTAAAAAGTTAATCTTACCATGCTACAATGATTTATTCTAAACATGTATATTTTAGCTAATACGGTAAAGCCAGAAAAACAAGTTTACACGTTTATCACGTAGCAAATTCGTACTATAGCTACAGTAGGTGACTGCATCAAGGAAGTCACTGCTGAATGAAGGCTTACTGCTGTGATTTGCATGTGCAGCGAGATAAAATATATGCAAGTCTGACCACACGTTGGAGTAAAATAACTATTGTCTTCTTTCTCTCATCTACAGAGCTGTTGTCCCTCTCATTATGTGGTCTGGGTGCAGCTGTCAGCTGAACTACCAGCTGTCACTTGCTAAGTTTAGAAACTTCAACCAAGTGGCAGGCTACAAGCTTTTACAATGAAACGCATGAAAGCACATTTTGATATAGCGCCATTATGCTGAATTCCTCATGTCATTCCAAACCTGTATGGCTGTGGAAAACAGAAGGTGTTTTGAAAAATGTTTGTTTTTTTGTGTCTCTATAGGCATAATGGATGTCAGTTGTTGTTTCTGTTCAATTTCGACAATTTCAAATTAAAAAAGAAGGTCATACAGGTTTTGGAACGACATTTATTAGATGAGCTATCCCTTTAAATCAAGGATTGCCTACATCCTTATCTGCATAGCGACCCTGATGTGCCGTTTTGGGCATTTTCCATTAAGATATCATTTTTATCCATAAGTGAAGATCACCATCTGGACACATAGGATTCGACCCCCACGTGTGGTCAAACAACATCAGCAAGCAAAGATTACAACCTGTGTGTCACATGTACGGTGTACTCACGGTTGACATGACTCACGGTTTCCTCTCGGTTTCTTTGTCCCTCCCTGCTGGTAGTCTCTGATAATGCACATTCCAGTCAGATCAATTTCCTGCCTGTCTAAGCACTTTGTTAGGGTTTGCTGGCCGAAGAGCTGCTTCCTGAGGTTAGCTGACGGACTGACATCCTGTTGACACCAGCTCCACCGCTGTAACAGGCTCTAATAGCACTTCAGGCCAATGAAGAATGACAACAAATATCAATCTCTGTCAGTGTAATACAATAAAAGCGTGACTCACAATTGTATGTTGTAGTTCTTACTCTTAAAACATGGTAGCCTACTGCAAATATTACTTCTTCATCTATCATTCGTCTATATTAATTGTATTTATGTTTACGAGTCATGAAAAGCCTATTAGCTAAATGAATATTTCAATGAGCAAACTCAAATGAAAATGGGTTGTCAAATAAATGTCATGTTTTGGCAATGATGTTTTTGGGAACTATTTTTTCTTGCGACTTCTGGATTCATATTTGAGCACAATGCTTTTTATTCGCCAAAATCATCATTATTATTATTATTATTATTATTATTATTATTATTATTATTATTATTATTATTATTATTATTATTGTTGTTGTTGTTGTTGTTGTTGATTATGATTGTGCTGTTGTAAAGATTTTCATGTATTAAATGTTTTTTTGTTTTGACGCGACATGAGGTTGATCAACTTTATTGTTTATTTAGTCTCTGTTCGTTAAAATAATATATAATATTAACAAATAAATGCAACAATTAAAGGTGCTGTAGGGAAAAATATTTTTTTACATATTTATTAAACCTGTCATTATGTCCTGACGGTAGAATATGAGGCAGATAATCTGTGAAAAAAAATCAAGCTCCTCTGGCTCCTCCCAAGTGGTCCTATTGCCATTTGCAGAAAGTCATGCGCTCCCGGTAAAAAACAACCAATCAGAGCTGCGGTCCGTAACTTTGTTTGTGTTCAATATGTAGAAAAATAAACATAATAAGCGAGTACACCATGAATCCATTTTCCAAATCGTGTTTTTAGCTTGTCCTGAATCACTAGGGTACACCTTTAATAAGTGTTTATATTCGGACTATTTTAGATTGCTTCGGGGGTACCGTGGCGGAGTAACCCAGTACCTTTGTGATTCTTCATAGACATAAACAGAGAGAAGTAGCTCCGGCTACAATGTTCCTCCGCAACACGCAAGCAGTTCTGTTTATTAACTGCTAGAGCGTCAAAAGTTCCCTACTGCAGCTTTAATATCATTAACTTTTTCAAATAAAAACATCTAATTGAAAATGAAAGTAGGGTTTTAAACTTATACCTTAATGCAAAACATAATTGGAACACATGGCAAAAAAAGAAAAATTGTTAAGTTTTAAAAGCTAATGCCATGAAAATCTCATTTCGTCATATCAGTCAAATAGCTTATTATTTTCCTTAATTCTGTTTACACAAGTAGTTGAAGTAGTTTACTGACACCTGGTGGTCAAAAGGAGATTAGAAAAATAATAATATTTAACAAATATTTAACAAAGTATATGCATGTTTCATAATAATATTTAACAAAGTATATGCATACTTCATTATAAGCATGCATATACTTTGTTAAATATTATTATTTTTCAAATCTGCTTTTTACCACCAGGTGTCAGTAAACTACTACTTAAATTACCACATTCTGATACAGATCTGCCTTATACTTCCATCTGCACATGGTTGGAAGCAGACCAATAATAAACACCTATTTAATTAAACTGTGCCATTATTGTATGGGATCATCTATTCTGTTTGTACATCCGTGCTCTGCGTAATGTAGACTCGTTACAGTTTTAACCTTCCTTATTACAATAATGACGTTTAATAATTGTCTTAAAGCTCCCGTAATCACGTCAATAAATATTAGCTCTGTTACATATCAGTAAACGCTTCTAGGCTAGCTTGCCACAAGCTGTAGCAGCATACTTAAAAAAATGAGCATGTTCTACTCTGTTATATACTCTACCGTTTTAATACTTTATGCTGAATTATTGTTTTATATTAAATATCTCAATAGCTCTGTTTTTCCGTGTCTCACCAGGAGATGCCGCTGTTGACTGGAACGATAATTTAGCCGACCTTTAACTTGCTGCTCTCAGGTAAACGTGTCACTCATGACGTCATCGGTGTGGTATGCCAGGTTTGAACTTTGAGTAAATTAAGGTCTGTGGTTTAGATTTTTAAAATTGTTAAATTTCTTAAACATGAAGCGAAATAGTCACATTTGGATTTTGAAAAGGTTGCTTAAAAAACCCAAGTTGCTAACAATTTGACAAATAGGATTACAGCGATCACAAATATGAAAGTCTACATGCTTTAGGAATCAGTCAACCGTTGTAGTGTTTGATCACATAAACATATACAAAGTTTTGTAATATCATTCTTTTTTTCTTTTTTTTTTTGTAGGAACGTACGGCTCTTGTTATTTGAATATGCTAATTATAACAGTTCCCATTGGTCTGTGGCTGAGGCTGCACCCGGTAATGGGCGGGGTTTTGAGAGCAGAGAGAGTGTGTGTATGTGTGGAGCGGTTGTGTTGGACGGGGTATTTCTCTGAACTGAGACGTGCTGTTAATGTGAACTGGACCTGCATTTACACACTACCGCTGATATGGAGCCCAGACAACAGGGTGAGCTCACTTTCCAATTTTTTTTAACCCTTATTGTTCTGTAAACATATGTGTGGATGTAAATATGTTTGAATACTCCTGCAAATATGGTTTCACTTTCTTGTGTATCCTCAAATAAAGTGAGTAGTCCTTCACTGAAGAGGCATTTTATGTTATACTGGTTTTATTTTTGCATACTAGAAAAAAAGATATGAGATATTACAGCATATAACTAGACAGCTAACAAATATTAGGCTATTTAAAAGTCATATGTACATGTTTTTGTAGTCTAGTTAATTTAGGCTTCATTCTAACGATGTGCATGAGGTAAAGCCAGACTTTTGATAAAGTTTTCCATGGATCTGTTGTCAAAACACGTAAACAAATTAGGGAATTGGATGCAGCTCCTCCCTCTCTCTCAGGTTCCTTTAGGCACTGTGATCTAGACAACCACGTGACCTTCCCATTTCATTTCCACGTGACTGTCCTTAGCTAAATAATTGAAATCTTGTGACCAGATATGTTCCAGTGGTGGTACCAGTGAACAGGCTGGGCTTTAACTAAACAAAACTGTACAGTTTAGTAATATAGACATCCTGTTGGCACCGAGTACTGTGTTGTTCCACCAATCTAACAAGCACTAATTATAGGGTTGGGCAATGAAAAGTCATATAATTATCAATCAATGTCAGTGTAATAAACTTTTTGGTATACTGTTTGAGATCTAGGCAAGGATCATCAAACAACTGTACCAACAAGACCAGTGATAACCAAATAACCAATTAATTAATATTAGATCATTAAGCATATACAAACAAACATTAACATAGTTCAGCTATAGTATAGTAAATTATATTATGGCAATAATAAAACAGCTCTGCTGTTGTTATTGTAGTAGTACAGTGCAGTGAAGTAGTAAACTGCAGTTTATGATAAAGTGTAGTATTTTTTCATTATTTTTTGATTTATAATGATGTATTTTTAGAATTATTTATTTTATATTTATGCAATTTTTATAATTTGACTAGACAAAATTCAAGTATATTTACAGTAAAGTATGAGCTCGTTGATTGTAAATATATAATCAGTCTATTTTTGCACTCTACAAAAACTATTTTTACATTATAGTAGGATATAGTGTAGGAGTACAGTATAATATAGTACATTATTGTAAAAGAAGTAAACAAACCTGAAAATAATATATTTTTAATATGTAATTATAGTTTAATTTTATTAATACATTTGTTTAATATTTAAAAGTGCTAAAGTCTATTCATATACAGTATGTATACATTTGTGCACTTATACTCTAATCTTTTGTTTGTTTTGCCAATCATAATTCATAGAGCTGTACTCTAGCGTACTGACTCCTGAAGCAATAGTAGACTGGGGTAAGAGCTTGCTGTGTAATGCAATGAAAGTGAATGTGACAAACCCTACCTCTGTAGCTATGTAGATCACTCCATTTCCACCTCTGAGCTGATGGATGCTGAGTTGTGTGTAGCTCTTTGACATAGGTGCTTTTAGATGGAAGTAGACAGCCATGTCAAAGACTTCAGCACATTCAAAACTTGTAGACAGCGCTAAACCCTAGAGATGTGACATTATTTGATTGATAGACCCTTCGTTGTGCTTGAAATGCATGCCATGTTGAAGTTCCCTGAATGAGACAACATGGGTTTGATATGCATGTCTGTGTAAGTTTGGTTTTTGAATGATGTTGAATACCTCACTTCAGTCCTTTGCTGTTGAATGCAGACTGATTGCATGTTATTGTGAGATTTGAGTGGCATTTTGTAGTTTGTAATCTATTTGGTGTATTAGCTCATGAATCAGATCATGTAATTTTCTCCTCATTTTCAATCTGCTGAACCACAGAAGACAGAGAAACTTTCCATGCAGGTAAGTCTCAAAAACATCTAATTTCATGTGAAGGATGTCACTTAGCAGAGTTTTAAAAGCAACCCATTAAACACTTGGTCACTGTCTGGAATTTCCCGCCAGTCACTAAATGCTCTGTGGTGTCTCTGTGCAGCAGTCAGACAGAAGTAAATCCAGTCAGATAATCACTAAGGAAAAATCCCTCAGATTACTCCGGCAAGTCAAGAAATTACGCAACAGTTCACTGAAACCATGCCCTTAAATTATACTGCTTTATTTCAAGCTCCAAATAGATTGTGCTTGCATTATTGAAATTATTGAGTTATTTAGTGACTATTAGATGTTCTGTTTGTTAAGCTGCAGTAGGGAACTTTTGTAAAAATATATTTTAATTTTTTTTTTTTAAACCTGTCATTATGTCCTGACAGTAGAATATGAGACAGATAATCTGTGAAAAAAATCAAGCTCCTCTGGCCCCTCCCAGTGGTCCTATTGCCATTTGCAGAAAGTCATCCGCTCCCGGTAAAAAACAACCAATCAGAGCTGCGGTCCGTAACTTTGTTTGTGTTCAAAATGTAGAAAAATGTACATAATAAACGAGTACACCATGAATCCATTTTCCAAAACGAAATGAAAATGAAATCAATTAAAACAGAATAGAAAAATTTTAGTACTAATAAAAATTACATTTAACCTAAAAATGTTATGATATCATAAAATATGTATATATAAAAACAAAAGCCATAAATATTAATAAACACAGTAATAGTATTCCTGTGGCTCAAGTGCTAGGGCATTGCGTTAGCAGCGCAAGGTTGTGGGTTCGATTCCCAGGGAACACGTTAGGTAAAAACTGTTAGCCTGCATGCACTGTAAGCGTCTTCTAAATGCATACATTTATTTATTTGAATTTCTAAATCTAACTTGTGTTGTGCAATTGGGTTAATGTTTATTTAGCTGTTGTTTTATAGAAGTTTTGCTGATGTGCATTAAGTTCAGTGTTTGGATACAAGATGCCATTTAGACTAATATTACAGAAATGTAGGCTACACTATAAAAGTTATTTACACAAAATGCTGAACCTTATAATATTATTTAGTTTTATTTTCATAGCAGGTAATTGAATGCATTAACATATTAACTATATACTAATTATGATAAAGTTGTGATTAATTAGTGTAATTAATTGACAGCATTGTTTTACCTTACATAGATTACACAGATTAAAATGGTATCTCAAATATTTAATTAATTAGTGTTTTTGATCATCTCTGGTCTGGCTTTGAATGCCTTTTTCTTAGTTTCTATAAGTGGGTGATAAGAAATAGGTGTTTTGTTCATCTGATGGTAATAAGAATGCCCTCCTCTTCCTCGCATTGAAATCATTCTCTGAGGACAGTGAAGTGATTCTTTGTGAATCTGTTGCGTCGTCGGGAAGGAAAATGAGGACATTGAGAGAGCAGGATGCATAGTCCAGTGAGCTTGAAGAAGCTGAACTGCCGAGTACACTGCCCTGAAGTGACACTTAGTTACTCCGATGACACACCGTACACCATGACACGACTCACTCAGACAGAAGGACATGAGAAAGATCCACTCTGAGTGACCCATTAATGACAAAAATAGTCAACTGACCCAGAAAGGGAATGTTTGAAGATATGGAGGAGGTTTCTTTCTGATTGTCACTTCTGTATTGCACTTTCCTGTCATTTTAGTGATGGGAAGACATACTTATTTAAACTTTGGTTCATTTGAGCAGTTCATTTAAACAGATTTGATCAATTCATTAAAAAGGAATCCGCTCAAAAGAATGATTCCATATGTTTTTCATGCTATTTGATGAAAGAAGACGGATTTTAAATAGATGACCATCCACTTCAAGTTGTAATTGATTAACCAGCTCAACCAGGTTCCTAGCTCTAGATAGGTTAAAAATAGTGGTCTACATTCAAGGGCAGTCTAAGTTGTACTGGCTTATAGCCATCAGTTATCAGTATGAAGCATCTAGAAACCCTGCAGGAAACATGTCATTATTTAAATTAGTTTGAAAACAAACCATTTTGTCCCTCTGAAATGCACAATAGCATTATCTTTTCGAATGATCTTCGAATGGCAAAAATATTAGATGTCTCAGCATTTCATCTTGGTGTTGTTGAATGAACCAATTTGATATCGCAAAGCTCTCTTTTTCTGGTAATAAACCTTCAACAAAATTTAGACACCGTAGAAAGGCAATGGAATGGAAAGTGTATTGTTTTTTTTATATTTAAAATGAAAATGATTCTCTTAGCTTCCTCTTATTCAAGATGCAGACCCTTAAATAGATTTAGGGAATCCGATTCATGGGATAATTGGGAGCTTGATGCAAGACATCAAGAAAGTTGCTAGGCAACCTGAACAACGAGGCTGTGGAAGTGTGAGATAATTGCTTTATAAAGTATCTTTTCTTCTGAGTTATGCTCAAAGATCCAACCTTCAGATTTAATCTATATCAAGAAATCAGTTCTTGTTATAAGTAAATAAACAGTGTTGACATCTTAAAACTGAAGACCCAGAGGGATAATCTAGCGTCTCAGATAATGTCAGAATTTTGCATGTGCAAAGTCAATGTACTGTGTGTTGTGTTTCTATGCAGAAGTGATTTGGAGGACATGCCGGGACTCTGATATCTCATATTGAATATTTTCTCATTTTAAATGTCAGCCACATAGGACATGTTCATGCTCATGCCATCATATTGACATTTACATTTCTAGACCAAAAATGAAACTAATCAAAAACATTTTGATATGCTGATTAATTCATCATCAGATTAATTCACAAATAATAGTTACAAAATAAATGCACAATTAATCACATATGTTAATATTTGTCTAAAAAAAAAATCTAAATTTGTAATTGTTTGGCCATATGTCCATATAACATGTTTCCTAAATTGTTGTTGTTGTTGTGTGTTTGTTTTTTATAAAACATTGATGCATGTTTTTATAGTGAATATGTGCACTATTTTATTTGCTTCAAAATGAAATCCAAATGGGTTATGTGCAAATAGCAAATATATGTAGTTGAAAGACAGATTAAGAAAACTGTAAATGCATAACATACTGTACAAAGTCTGATTTTATCATGTTAATGTCCTTAAGCTACCAATGCACCGGCTTGCTTTAGTTGTAAACAGATAGATCTGATCTTCTGTACAAGCTGTTGTGTATGGTGTAAATGCTAAATCTGAGATCTCATTGCTTTCCTTTGCTTAGACCGTCCAGCTCTGCTCTTCTACCTGCTGATTGCATTAGCCACTAAAAGTGTATCACGCGTTTCATGCTCCATAATCAGTTTCTCGTGTAATGACTGACCAGATCTCTGCTTTGTGACTCTTGTTTCCCTGTGGACAAAAACAACCTTAACATTTACTCACATTACTGGAGCCATATCAAATGCATTAGCGCTTCATCATATGAGCTTTCTTTTCGAGCTATTGTAGGATTTCGTTTTTCTTTCACTTTAATCATGAGTGGTTTTGACCTCCAGCATAATGTTTCTGAAGCACATTGAGTTTCCAGGGAAATGAATTCTAAGAGTAACAGGGTGTTTTGACATTTAAATCCAATTCTAAAGGGGCGTGAGTTGTTTTGTGCATTCGCGTTACGCAGAATATATGCTGTGATTTCAATATAATTTCACTCTTGGATGAATACTCTAAAATATTGATTTATGTAAGTCATGTCAGACATGTATTGCATTGTAAAGAAACTAAAACATGATGTACTGAGTGGGTGATTCTGCAGTTGAAACTGGGATTTTGGGGAACTGGGTTGAGGTTTCTGTGATTGTTGCGGTAATTAAACCATATTTCTACTTTCATGTCCTCTTCTGCTAACGTAAGTTCAGTTTAAATCCTCAAATGCGTAAGAGAATACTGTTGTTTTGGTGTCTCGTCTCTACATGTCTACTATGAGGTGCTTTAGACTGAAATCAGCCTTATGTTGCCTCTAAACATGCTGCCATAATGCTTGTAAAAATGCCATCATATTTGTTAATCATTTGATCAATTATTATTATTTTTAATTTAATGTGATCTTAAAGAAAACATGTAAAGCTCTGTTAAATGTCATCAATCTCAAGGCTCTAGTGCAAATTTCTGGGGGTTTTCAGTCTGTTTTGTAAAACCTTTTATTATAACTCAAAATACACATTCATTCTGAGGTGAGGCAGGATAATTACACGGTTAAGGTGATGGTTAAATGTGTTTAAAGGCTTTTCAGACTGACTGAACGGTCGTTTCTGTACAGCGCAAACAGCATGATTTAGTTTTCTACTTTTTTCAGTTGTTGAGAAGAATTGTTTCTTGAGCACCATCAGCATATTCGCATGATTTCTGAATATTTAAATAAATACAGAATTCATTTTTGGGTAAACTATTCCTTTTTTGGTATATAAATTATTGCCTCATCCTGAGATTTTTTGGGACTCAAATGGTTCTAAGTTTTTATCAGTGGATTGACTTAACACAAGTTATTTCTGTGAAATCAGATCGGTGCAAGAATGTGTCCAGTTGACTGAGACATGTTAACAATAACTTTCATTGTTCTGCTTTTTGTGCATTTACGTCCAGGTTTGTTGGACAAAGAGCCTCTAAAGGAAGTGGACGAGGATATGGTGTCAGAGGTGGATCTCACCAACACTATCACAGAAGAGGAGCGAGAGGAAATGGAGAATGAGCTGATTAAGGTATTTTCTCCAGTGTTTTAGTGCTAGACCAGGAAAACGGGCAGGCTGATCCTTAGAAACTGCTAGTCTCTGAACCTCAAGGATACTAAGCTTAAGCAGAAATAGTGCATGTTATGTAAATCCTGCAGATCTGTCTGCATTTTCCTTCTTTGCATGTTGTGACTCAACTTTAAAAAGTGATAACGTGCCACTGTTAACTTATCTTACCTCATCTGGTATGGGAGTTAAAAATGACAGGCATTAGTGTCAAAATATAGTAAGGTGATTTCAGTCATATTAAAGCAATTAGTATTGAAATACGATCCAGTTTACTGTACTGTATTTCCTGAAATATACTGAGCTGTTGCCACACAAATAGTCTGCATTATCTCATCCAGGACCTACACCCATGATTGAAAATCATGTGACCAAAGCGTTCCCATTTTTTCTTGGGCTACTTTATCCTCCCAGATCTCCTCGGCCCACTGAGCCATGTAAGGCCGATGTTAACTGTAAGACAGTTTGCATATGAGACGGAAAGAAAAGAGCGGAGGCTTCATATCAGAACTGAATTACTTGTTAAGCTTCAGCCCCCAACCTTGACTTATTTTCCTTCTGTCAGTTAGATGAAGAAATCACTACTTTGAAACAAGTCCTGGCCTCCAAAGAAAAGCGTCACTTGGAGCTGAAACAGAAACTAGGGATCACACCCCTGAGTGAACTGCGACAGAACTTCTCCAAGAGCTGGTATGACATGCAGACCACCACAGCGTAAGTAGTCTTTGCTAAACCTCGTGATTTGAAAAAGACAAAAGTGGTGGTCCATGCTTACTTGATGAAAATGCATGACCAAAATGGGACAAAATCACTTTTTAACAACCTAGTGGTATTATACATGTGTTAGACGAGTTAGTTTAGGGGTACTGATTTTAGTTAGTAAACGGTAGTTTAGGGGTTTTTACTTAACAAGAACTTTAGTTCAGATGTAGTAAAATTATTATTTTTTATATATTTCTGAATGTATATATTTGTGTATTTGAGTTATTAATGTTAACTAAAACATATATATTTTTTTGTTATTAATTAAAAAGAAACAAAAAAAAAAGAAATGTTGCAAACTAATAAAAACTAAAAGTGAACTAGAATTACAAAAAATAAACCTTAAATTTTTAATTTAAAAATACTAATAAAAAGTACAAAGCATATAACAAACGAACTAATAATTATGAAAATATGAAACAAAAGCTAGTTCTAAATGTTCATAAAGAAAGTATAATATGATATAAATACTGTGATACTAAAATAACACTGAGATGACGTGTCCTTGTCTGTAGCACAAGAGTATGAGCAATAGTGATTTAACAATATGTGACATTGGAGCACAAAACCAGTCTTAAGTCGCTGGGGTATATTTGTAGCAATAGCCAAAAATATATTGTATGGGTCAAAATTATCTATTTTTCTTTTATGCCAAGAACCATTGGATATTAAGTAAAGATATTGTTCCATGAAGATATTTTGTAAATTTCTTTCTGTATATATATTAAAACTTAGTCATATGCTTTGCTACGAATTTAAAATGACTTTGGGAAAACTTTAAAGGCAATTTTCTCAATATTACATTTTTTTTGCAGCCTCAGATTCCTGATTTTCAAATAGTCATATCTCGGCCGAATATTGTCCTATCCTACTAAACCATACATCAAATTGGGTCACATATATACCTCATGCAATATTATTGTTTTTCTATTAAAATCTAGTACTTTGCATCAAAAAGAAAAATATTTACATTGACCGTTTGTTTTATTAGCCAGCTTCCTTCTTGAGAATGAATTGCAATCTGAATGAGCATGTTGACACAGTGGTGTTTCCTTCTGTCGATGTGTATTTAGGTTATTGCCATCACAGTGTGATCCATATCTGCCTCAGTTCACATTCACCCAGACAGACAATGACTTTCTGAGACACACAGCCCATTTGCACGATAATAACTTCATTGCAACAAGGTTTCTCTTTATATACACACACACTGAACAGACAAATTAGCTATTATTGTCAATGAAAGACAAGTAAAGACTTCCTTTAAATCATGTCTTTTTATGACTCATGATTACCGTAATATAATACTCATAATAATGTTGTTGTGCTTGTTTACCATCACTACCCTCAGGAATAACACAGACGAATTACACAGATTACAAGCTTGACGAACAGAAACCATTTATAAGAAATGATTATGTGAATGTATTCTTTTATTCATCTAGCAGATGCTTTTACCGAAAGGAGTTTACAAATCACAATAATACAAGAAGGAACAATTAATCAAAAGAAGAAAATGCAGTAATTCTGCTGTACCAAATTAGCAAATGCTTCTGCTTGTCAGGTTGGTTATTGTCTATAAGAAGCATCATGTTACATGTTACTTTTCTCTTGGATAAATAACAGAAAACAGGTTTGGAATGACTTTATTGGTGGGTAAATACAGACGTCATCCACATTTTTTCAAGTCTACAGTTTGTGCCTTTTCTTCTTATTTTAATAAAGAGCATTTGGTATGTTTATAATTTTTTTGTTACACCAATTTAAATTGCTTCTTAGTTGGTTGTCATTCTTGTTATAGTACCTGTGGTGAAACTGTATTCTGTGATAAGTCTGTCTGACTTTGTTTATATCCCGCGTTCACCTAGTTATTCAGTTACTACAGTGACATGGTAACTAGCGTCTCAGATGAATAGTCCTTCTCATGTCGCAGTTGCCATGGTGAAGAGGTTGTGGGCTGACAGGAAAAAAAGCGATCAGATGGTGTCTGCTGACCGATATGGATGATTCCTGCATTAGCCCGAGTGTCTCTGCACATACTCCTATCAAAAGACTAGATTTCCATCTCTTAGACTGGTCTCGGGTCAGTCTAGATGTGCTGTTATACGAAGCATGTAACTTCACAATGTGATTCTTGTCTCTCTACGAATTGTGACATTTAGCATGATACAACTTAAAGAACCTGTTCACCTAAAAATGAACACTCTGTCATGATTTACTCACCTTTATGTCAGGTCAAACCTTTAAGAGTTTCTATCGTAAAAGATGTTTCACACTATGTTCGTGCTGCATTTTCCGTACAATAAAGAGGGATGCAATAAACAAATCAGAGTCTCATCTTCCATTCCCTTTAAGAGCCAGTTGGATTTGCTATTTAAACGGCAGAATTTGGCACGCGCAAAGACAGAACGCGTCTCCGAGATGAAACTGAACTGCTAGTGTGCGAGGAAATAGATTCTAATTCTGATACATGCGATGACTATCCATTATGACATGTAGGCATTTATTTATATATATATTAAATTAAATTACATTTATGCATTTAATTAGCCTACAAAAAATTCTTATGCATTTCAATCATTTAATTTTTTATATTTGGCATGTTTGTGTGCTGCTGTGCGTCCCTGTGTTTAATAAGCAGCGTTTACGCTCTTTAAATAACAAAAAAAAACATTGCACCAGACTTTAGACCAGGTTTGAGTTGGTCTAAGGAGCTGTCTATTTTCAGCTCCTTAAAATAGCATTGTGCCAGCATTGCACACCTCTTTTAAAGGCCAGCACGCCCATGGGCGCACAAATGGGCGCAAATGCATTTGCTAATGAATCGATGTGGCGCTGGACGGGAAAATGTGACGCCGCCGGACTGAAACTAGCAAACACACTTGTGCTGCGTCTTGCGTCGCATTGCGCCGGGTGTATTATAGGGCCCATACTGTTGCTTTGTGTGAGGGACACACCAATGTTGTTTGTAGACTTTCGACTGATCAGAATGTGCCGGGTTTGGATAGTGTGTGTCTAAAATGTTATTAAATATGGGAGTTTTGTTCTGAGGAATGTAGCTCTTGGGTTCAAAAAGTGACTTCAGTTGAATTGCTGTTTAAAATGTGATGGGACTTCATCTAACAGACCTAGTAACATTAGGAAAAAACAAAGAGTAGGAAGTATTTTTTTATACAACACAAACCTATAATTAAATGAACCTATACTTCATTTATCTAAATGTCTGATTGTTATTTCTGCAGAGTATCAATAGCATTGTAGCTGACTGTAATTGTTCCCTATTTAGACTGTCTTATTGTATTCTCTGGATTAAAGCAACATTTCTTCCTGTTTTGTATGAAATCACAGAAAAAAAAACTGAAGTGAAGTTCTTCCTGTCTAAAATTCCAAAAAGGCGCCATTTTTTTCTTTGCCTGTACATGTTCTAAGTTTGTTCTCGTTCTTCAGTCTCTTCTGGGAACTGGCATGTCTAAAATGTAAATGTCATGTTTAATGTGCTCTAAGATGCACTAAAGAGTTACACCAGGGCTTCCCAAACTGTTTTACAAGTCTTGATGAATCCTTTGAGATTTTAATATTTTAAGTTAATATAAAAAAATAAATAATGACACATTTTAATTTTCATAGTTCTCTGTGGCCATGTGACATGCAATTGAACTAAAAAAATGATTTGTTTAATATCAAATGTTATATATAGTGCTGCCCATACATTATACATGGCTTTTTGGTGGTGTTATTATATCGTTTTACCTCTTATAAAAATGTAAATGTATAACAAATGATATTATGAATTCTATAAATATATTACTGTTTTAAATTACAGTTATCCTGTAAAATAAAAAAATTACACTTATAATAATTCATATGTCATATATTTTTGCAAATTCTATTTTACACAGCAAGTAATATATAACTCATATTTATGTATTAAATATATTAAATCCTTCACTTACATATTTTCATATCCTAAAGCTTTATTTTGGCAGAATACTGGTGAAGAATGTGAACTTTACACGTTACACAATTGCAGCCTTTGATTTGATCACACTAAGCTATTCTACTTTTCAGTTTTATTTTGATTTATTGTGCAGCCACATATGTTTATTTTAATTAATATTTGGTTTAATTATTAGCTTTCAGTCACTCGTGAACCCTCTGCAGGTTCGTAAATTTAGACAAACCATATTTGAGGTCATTTCTGCTATGGAATATGTTTTAAACTGTGTACATTTTTATAAAAACATAAGTATGTTTGTGTGCCAATTTTATATTCATGAGAAATATTTTATCAGTGGCATCTATGATAGTAATATCTGATTAAGAGAATCTGGTTTTGTGCTGTTCTCCCAGATACAAAAAGACATCTGAGACCCTGACCACGGCAGGACAGCGGACCTCAGTGGCCTTCAGTAACCTGGGCAATGCCATCACCAGGAAGTTCGGCGATGTGAGGTAAAATGTCACTTCCCCCTCTGCCTCTTTCTGCTATCTATCATTTCCTGTTTCTCTTGTGCAGGAATCTCCCACAAATGCACAGCACACACGCTGTGATTATTGCACAGTGAAATGACAGTGGTCTTGAAGCATTTACTTTGGCCAGTCTGTTTGAGTGGCATGTTTGTGTTACGTAAGTCCCATTTAAGCAGCTTTCAGTGGGCCAGATTGGGGGCAGGTCCAGCTGGCATAAAAATAAGAGCTTGTGATGGCATGAAGAATTTACCAGCTCCTCTCCACTGGCTCCTGGATGGTTGAGACACTCTTTGACAATAGATGCATTCAGTTAAGAAGAACAGTAAGAGAGAAGTGTCCACATCTACAGCAGGGTGATAAAGGATGGACTGTTGACGGGTTGTTATAATGAGTAATGGTTATTCTTATTATACAGATGGAAGTCCTAAAAAAAAAAAAAAATTATAATAATACGATTTTTCCTCATTTTTTCCCAGTAGAAATATATAACTAAATATATTTATAAAATAAAATACATTATTTTGAAGAGCAAAATTTTGTAGAATAATAAGATTGTTGTTAAAATATGTAGTGTTGTATATTTGAGATTTTTCCACTATATTTGTTCTATTTTTCTAATAACTAAATTGTTTACAAATTTAATAATATATATATATATATATATATATATATATATACATATATATATACATATATGTATATATGTATATATGTATATGTATATATATATATATATATATATATATATATATATATATATATATATATATATATATTGTTGTACATTAATTGTGTGTATATTTATATATAGACAAAAAGTGAAGATATATAATTTACATGATGCAATAGAATTTGCAGGAGTGTTGTAGGATTGCAAGACAATGTTTTATTCATCAATTAATTATAAAGAATGATCAAAATCATTGCATGATGCCCAGTTCTAATTTGCCACTCACTCCCGCATTTGCTTTAGTAATATAGTGTTGATTTTACTGTAACTGGACATTTCTGTAGATCCAAAACCTCATTACCTTGTTTTACTTCAGCATGTTTGGCCTTCAGATACTGTATCCTAGGAGGTATGTGTGGTCGGTTGCCAGTGTGTGACACCATCTCTGCATGTGATTGGGGGTTTTATACCTCATGTTTGCAGTGGACTTACAAAAAACTATGTTTAGCCTTGCATGCTTATTGGCTTATAGCTATAGCAGCATATTGCATGATTAAAATCCATACTGTATATGGAGTTAATATGGAAAGTTCATCAATACTTCAAAATTCACATTATTGTTGAAATGTTGATAAATATTATTATAACTTCTGTACAGCTTATTTCTGTGTGTGCTGAGTGCTGTGTTCAGCCTGTTACACCAGGCCTAAACTGGAAATGATTGGAAATGGTTTAAGTTCATTAACAACTTTAACTGCCAATACATAGTGGCTCTAAAAAGTCCAGACACTTGCTCTAAGTAAGTCACACTTAAAAAATTGTGAATGCTATTGCATTAAATGCACACTTTTAAAGCTCATTTCACAAGGTTTCATGCGACAGAACAATTGTTTAAAAGGAAAACAGCAAGTGTTTGTATGTAAACCTGAGGGAAACTAAATTCAGACATCTACTAAAAAATGAACTTAACACCACTTGGACAAAAGTTAGGTCTAAAACGACCAAAGCATAATTTGGCTTAATATTTTTGAAATTCCTATTCCTATTTAAGTGTCCAAATATTTTTTGTGACCACTGTATTACAATTCTAAAACAATTTATTATTCAATGTTTTTTTTTTTTTTTTAGTAATAAAAAAATCAGTTGCATGGTTTGAAATAAGTCTGATTTATTTTTATGATTTTATACGTGTGAAAGTTCTACCAATGTAGTTGTTCTTAACTTGATAACTACATGAATTTTATATGTCTTCAAATATGTTTTGAGGCTCATATGACCAGAATTTTGTTGCATGCCCTATAATCTGTCAGTGAAAAATTATGTATAATTTTCTTTCCCTGTCTCTCTGATGCACACCAAAGGTCATATTCTCTTGGGTAAGATATTGTGTTTATAGATCTTAGAGATTAACAATAGCTGCTAGCAATAGCTTTTAGCATCTGCATGATACATGAGAACAGTGACGGTGCTGAAACTAAATCTGAATTACTCCGACAGTGTTTCCATAAATAATCAATATGGGTGTGAAAGGGTGTTCAAGTATCGGAGCAGCTTCTATGAATATTTCAATACAATTTAAATTAGTGTCTTACATTCATTCTGAGAAAGAAAGAAAAACTGTGTGGAGCCATACATTCATTAGATAATAATAATATGAGATCTGAAATGGTTTAATATTTCAAACTGTGCTGTAGCATTATAAGCAGGTCTTCTTTTTGGTTTTGTTTTGTTTTTTATCGGAAATGCGTTTTCAAATCCATTGCTCTGTCTCCCACATTGACTACATGCATCCGTTAATAGATAACTGGATTCAGCATGTGTTGCTTTTCATTTAACTATTTATGTGTTGACAAATAATGCATGTAAAACTCTTGTTTTGATATATAGTTCATGAGAGAAATAGTAAAAACCTCCTTATCCCACCCAGTTTGAATAGCCAGTTTGTTTGTTTTTTATCTGTCAGGTATGCGGTTTAGTTCTCACTATGCATAGAAAACAGGAAGTGCACAATGATCACAGTTCTGTACTGTGTTGTCCATTGGAAAGTCACCAACTTATGCAGTATCATTCTAAATTTGAGGTCAGGTCTTGTTTAGAAAGAAGTTAGTAGTTTAATTTTACAAAGATGCATTTCATCAAAAGTGACAGTAAGTACATCAGTTACAATAGATTTCTATTTCAAGCGAATGCTGTTCTTTTTGGGGAAAATGCTGTTTCCACAAAAATATTAAGCAGCATATCTGTCAACATGGATAATTATGTAATGTTTTTGAGCACCAAATCAGCATATTAGAAATAGAACGATTTCTGAAGGATCATGTGACACTGAAGACTGGAGCAATGGCTGCTAAAAATTCAGCTTTGCATTACAGAAATAAATTCAATTTTAAAATGTATTCAAATAGAAAACAGTTATTTTAATTAGTAGTAATATTATCCAATTTTAATAGTTTTGCTGTTTTGATCAAATGCAGCCTTGGTGAGCATAAGACATTTCTTTCAAAACATTAAAAATCTTACCAATCCAAATGTTTGGTTGTGTTGGTGTAGTAGTGCAATGTACCGCTGTAGGCTACACTTACATATAACTAGATCTTTTAATTATTAGCAATGTCTACATGTGTCTTATTTGCAATGTATTTGTTTGTCCTTGATAATGATCGAACCTCTCTCTTGCTTGGCCATGCTTTCATGGGGCAGCTATTCTATACGGCATTCAATGAGCATGCCTACAATGAGGTAAATGTGTGCGATAGCTTGCTTTGCATGTTTTTTCTAATGTTGGATTTAAAAAACTTTTTAAAACATTGAAGGATAGACAAACAACATATAAATGCATGTGACATTTTAAAGCACATATGCATATATAATATAGTACCCTACAGGTTGAGTGTTGGTGTGTCAGATGTATAAAAAATTTAATCCTTGCATGTACCATCTTGCATGCACCTTCACTAAAACAACCTAGAGAGGATATTAGGACTAGAGTTGAGGTTTACTGTTTAGATTAAGTAAATAAAGCTAAACAAATTTTTTTTTTACAGGAACTCGCCTAGCTTCAAGTCCTTTGAGGAGAAAGTCGAAAGCACAGTTTCAAACATTAAGGTAAGCCTGACATACCAGCGACCTTATTAGTGGTCAAACAAGCAAACTGTAGCTCGGCTTGCCCCTTAGTTAAGTGCTGTTAATAATTGATCAGCTTATCGTTAGGAATTTTCAGCTTCACTGTCCTGAAGGTCGCCATACTACCCAATGTCATTAAAGTTTTGTGTTGTGAGCAGTCAAAGGTTGGAGGAACAGGAGGGGCGGGCAGTTTTGAAGATGTCCTGTCTTCAGCAGCCCAAGCCAGCGCCCAGGACACCCCTACTAATAATGTGACCGAGAACAGTGAGCGCTAAGGGTTTCAGTGGTCAACCAGTGGAACTCTGATGACCCCTAGTGGTTTGGAGACCACAGTGAAAGTTGCACCAGGGGCCCCAAAAAACGAGAAGGGTATAACTGCAGCCTGGAGATCTCCTAAAAGGGGCGGGAACTCCAAAACAGGGTGGGACCTCCAAAATAGGGCGTGGCTTCCTCCCATTGAGAGACAGGTGCATGACATGCATGCACAATTTTTCCACCAATCCACTTTAGTGCAAACTCCGCCCCAAAGCTGATTCTGAAGTTTTTATTGGATGTGTCTGTTAAAGTGTTTCCTAAACTATGCAACAAAAAAGCTAACCCCTAAATCTACCCCACACCTTACCTTAACCAGTGAAATTGACTGAATGGCGGGATTGGTGCTGAATAGCGTGGTAAAGAAAGTTTCAGTTCAGGAAATGAACAGTTAATAAGATTATGCGATATGAGACTCACCGGACTATGGCAGAGGTTCAAACTTGGGAGCAAACACCGATGGTAACGAGCTTTGGGCTCTGCTCTAGTGGAGAATATTTATTTATATAGCATATTTTATTTTAGATGAACTAGAAACAATGTTTATCTTATAAAGTTTTTAAAAAAAAATGTAAGTCAGTAACCATTGGCTGAAGCCACAGCCAATGGTGAAATTCTTTGCGAAAGGAGACCCCGCCCCATTTTAGAGGTTCTGCCCAATTTTGGAGTTCACGTCCCATTTTGGAGATCTCCGGTCTGCCGTTATATCCACTTGAAAAAAACAGTAATACATGCCTTTCAAATGCGTGTTGGTGGATTATCTGTGCACGGAAGGAAAACAACCAAGTGGAGCCTGTTTATTCTTTAAGTTCTTTTCAAAATATGTATAGTTTTTCAAGGATATTATCTTTGGTGTAGTCCTGCGTTACTTTATTATTTATACTAACTCAACATTGTTTAACTGTAACAAAGCATGATATATTTCCTGGACCAAAAATAATGGCTGCATATACAATCCCTAAAAGAAGTGCTTGAAAGAATGTTCAACAAAATAGACGTTAGATTTTGTTTTCCTGTTATAAATGTGTTAATGCTCCTATTCCTGCTAACTAGAGCATGTTTGTTGATAACAGCCTGATGTAAGTTGTAATGTATTGGTAATGATAATTGCCAGTGACCAAAAATGTATAGAATTATTATATCCTGTTTTTTTCTTTACTTCATACGTTTGTGTGAAATTGGTTGCAGCTTTACATATTTAACATTGACAATGAAGTCAGGAGTTGTTTTAAAATTTTATAGACAAAATATTGCTTCAAATTCATACTCTGTGTTGAGCTGCCGTTCATTAATATTGTTGGTCATTAAAGGTTTTTTTTTTTTTTTTGCAAAGTCAAAGTCCCGGCTCATCAGTCATGAAATTAAGGTGAACTGAACCATAATCAGAAACCATAAAATTAACATTAACTTTACTGTTCCTTTTTAAGTAAAAGGGTAAAGTGTGGCAAAGTCTTTGCAAAAATGTTTTGACATTTGAGTTGTTAATAAAATCATTTTTGTAACTTCTGCTTAATGCTTTCCTCTTGGAAAACTAGCACTGTTGTAACTCAAAATGTTCCAGAACTGAATGCGTATACAGAACAAACGTATTTTGAATGTTGTTATAATTATTGCAGGATGAGTTGTATTTATTTTTCCCTTCCATTTTCATGCATTCAGCAAAGTAAAATCAGTTTCAACGGATATGAAATACTATTTTTATTGAAACATCAGTTACCGGAAGGCAGTAAATGCTGATCAAAATACACATTTCATTTTGGTTTAAATAAAAAGAATGACATTTTATCAAAACTGCAACCGTGGAAACAAATTGTGTTCTGCAGAGCATTCAAACAAACAAGACACAAACGTCGAACAACAGCAAACCATGCTTCTGTGCAATTAAATAAGATTAGAATAAAACACAGTTAATCTGGCCAAAATAAACACTCTTGTGTTCAGATGTGTGGAGGTAGCTTCATAGCCTGACAGGAACTGAGATCATGGTGTCGCTAGGGTGTGAGGGTTTGTGTCAGTGGTCTTCTCTGTATCATTATCTCCTTTAGCAGCGATGTGTCGAGCTCTCTCCTCATTCAAACTCTTCACCAGACCCAACACCTCCGGATGATGGAACCTCCCTGTGATCAGAGGAGAAAATACATAACAGGCAAAATATAAAGCTATTATTTGTACGTTTTGAAAATTGCATTCTCAAATATATGCATAAAATTAAAGGAATAGTTCACCCCAAAATTAAAAGATTAAAATATAAAAGAAAAGAACTGGGTGTTTGCATACATACATGTAGTATATATACACACACACACACATACAGTATATATTTTGAAAATATTTACATGTCTATATAATTTAAATAATAAATAACTAATATATATTTTTAAAAAATCAGAAATATATACATGCATGTGTGTGTATTTTATATATACACAGTACATATACTATGTAAACAATAACTCGAGTTTTTGCTTGTAAACAGTCCTTGATCAGTGCATATTTCTCTCCTAATTGAGGCAAGATGACTTTTTCACGAAAGAATGCAATATATATATATATATATATATATATATATATATACACACACACACACACAGTTGACTGGAGATGTGTGGATTACTTGTGGATTATTGTGATGTTTTTATTAGCTTTATGGACTCATTCTGACGGCACCCATTCACTGAAGAATATATATTGTTGAACGACAAAATTTCTACATTGAGATCCTGAGCTGGTAGAAGTTAGGATATGTGTATGACTGAGAAAGATCAAACCTTCAGTGGAGGTGAAGAACTCCTGCAGTCTTCCAGGTTTCCCCTCTAACTCCTCATACTCATGAGCTTGTATAATCATCTCCAGCTGGTCCAACTCCTTCACCAGTTTAGCTTCTGGACTGGACTGAGTCTCATACTCCTTTGAAAGATGTAGTCCAGTCATTCCGAAAAAAAAGAAAAGAGAAACACAAAACTCGGTCCATTTGTTAAGTTTTGATCAACTCACCTCCCACAAGCTGTAAATCTCTTTCCGTAAGCCATCAGCTAACAGGCCTGTGATGTGCACCATTGCATCCTATAGAGAAAGACTTTCAAAGTTTACACACAAAATATTTCAAACTTAAAAATAATCTTAAACCATCATACCTTTTCCCTTCTGTGCTTCTCTGCTTTGCTAACATTATCTGCTGGTGCAATATCTCCCACAATACACTCGGCCAAGTCATGAACTAAAGCCAGCTTCATGCATCTGTGGAGACAATGTAGAATAACTGTCTCGGTTTCATTTGAAATAAATGGTTTTATTAAATGTATGTTGTTGTAGAAAGCTAATTATTGTACAAGGTTTTTAAGCATTAACCTAAATGGGTCTGGAAAAAAGACTGATATGAATGAATCCTAATGAACCGAACAAGTGTGAATGAATCTTAATGAAACGCACAAATGAAACTACATTAGCTTCAGAAATGTGAATGATTCTAATGAACCAAATGAAATAAGGGTGAATGGTTCAAAATGAACAGCACAAGTGTGAACAGCACAAATGTGAATCAATCTCAATCTCAATTGCATAAATGAATTGACTCTTCTCTAAACCCCGCCTTCAAATCATACCTTAGCAACTGTCGCCTTACAAACTTTTACTCCCTTACAATGAGGATCTGTGTGTTTGGATACATATGCAGTTTTATCGACACTGACGAGAAGTACGTTACAAATACGTTTCGAGAAAAAAAAAAAAAACGTTTTCTTCCCAAAAGTTATGTAACGTTAAATGTTGAGAGGCTCCTGTGGATTAAAGTGAAACCGTCATTCCCAAATAAACACGAAGACCATCAGTAAGAACATCCACGTTCGCTCCAAGGTAATGTTAAACAGTCAACTTATAAGCAAAATATATGTTTTAAGACCCCTCATACAAACCTTTCTTTATTGACAGTGATGTCTTGTATGGTTAATGCCATCATAGACATTCTGTACATATGATCAGACACACTCTCAGGCTGTTTGACATTTCTGTACACCCATCCTGTTCGTGGCACACGCTGTAACACAATCAAACGTTAATATAACATGGGTTAACGCGCAAAACAATGGTATTAATCTGAATTTCACTCACTTTTAGCTGTCCGACTAGTTTCATGAATTGTAACATGTCGTCCATTCCGTTAAATTACAAATAGGACGCTGACGTTAGCGACCCGGATGTAAACCACGGCGTCAAGTTGCCGGTTGTTGTAATGACATGCAACCACCACTAGATGGAGAAAGAATACAAGCGTCTCGCTACACAAGTCCAGCAAAATCTAAATACAGTAGGCCTACTTAATAAAAAAAAAAAAAAATTGAGTGAATAATAATTAAAGATAATACAATTAAATAAATAATTAAAATAAGTTAACATTTTTACATTTAAATTTAAACAATACATTTTTCCTAATTATTAACATTGGATTTTTTTGATTATACTGAATAAAGTAATTAATCCATCATTTTATTATTATTATTTTATTTGTATTTTTTTTTACCATTTTTTGTGTTCTCACTACTCCAGTGAAATGTTTATGTGAAACATCAATGTTTACTGACAAAAACACGTATTTGCTTTCTTTTATCATAGATTAAAATCATGTGCTTCTCAAATTTGAATAATTTAACCATCTGTTCATTCTCAAAATAATTTTTCACTCAGTTGTTTTGGCCTTGACTTTCACGTTGTCTACAGTGTTTCCTTAAATTAAGTGAGTGGGATTGAGAAATGCCCACTTCACCATGTGCACATTCCTCAGAGAATACAAAATTAAACTAAATCAAGGTTAATACAGGAAATGTAAAATTTAAATGATGAGCTTTGTATTTCCATCCAGAATATGATATAGATTAAACCACAATGATTTAAAGTTTCATTATGCATTGATAAAATGCAAATTCGAGGCTTTAAACAGTGTTGTATGTGAGGTGGATGACTCATTATTTACAGGATACGAGTCTCTTCCTCACGCAAATCTTTTTTTGGGTGTGTGATGGTGTGATTTTCTGTGATGGTCATCTTCCCCTACCTAAGTCACTGCTTTTTCTCATGACACCGTTTCCTGGAGGTATGGTCTATTTATAGAGGGTGTAGACAATACATCCTGCTCGTGGGTGTTCTGGTTATCACTTCTTGAACATCAACCAGTAAGGATGTACTGTGGATATATTGCACATTGTGGGATACCTGCTATCAGCTTTAATGATTTTAAATGGTCATTAATTGACAAAATAAGTTTAGATGATTTATTCAATAAAACACACACTACCATTCAAAAGTTTAGTATCTGTAAACTTTGTTTTTGAAAGAAGCCTCATATTCTCATTAAGACTGCATTTATTTGATCAACGATACATATAAACAGTAACATTTTGAAATATTATTGTCATTTAAAATAACTGTTTTCTATATCAGTATATTTATAAAATGTAATTTATTATTTATTATTTATTGATCAAAGCTGAATTTTCAGCATCTTTACTCCAGCCTTCACTGTCTCAAGATCCTTCTTCAGAAATCATTCTCATATGCTGATTTGCTGCCACAAAATATATCTCATTATTATTAATGCTGAAAACAGTATGGTTTTTTGTGGAAATTATGATAAAAAAAATTAGGAGTCTTAGAAAGTAATTTTTTTATTTCAAATCATTATGTTGAAACGTATATATATATGTATATGTATATATATATATATATATATATATATATATATATATATATACATACATACATATATGAAAAATGTATTTAATGTCACTTTTGATTAATTAAATCTTGCTGAATAAAAGTTAGAATTTCTTAAAATAGATATATATATATATATATATATATATATATATATATATATATATATATATATATATATATATATATATATATATATATATAATCTTATATTAAATATATAATTTCAGGATTTCTTTATTGTGATTCCTTCTCGACGTTTGATGCAATTTGCATTATTGCAAATGTAGTCTATTAATATTAGATTTTATCATCATTTGGAACTGGTATTGTGTTTTAGATCACTTTGAAAAGAAATTCAAGACATGTTTCTAAATGCAACTTAACGGATGTAATTTGAACCGCTTCATCCCTTTGAGTCAAGAAACTCCTGTCACCTGACCTAGAGATCTTCATTTGAACTTGTGAATGGTTCTAATTGACCCCTGGGCCAGTAGGGAATGCTTCTTTTCACACACAGATGTGACGAGTGTCAGAAAAAGACTGACACCGACGTTGCTTCCGTTGTCAAAACAATGATAGCTGCACTCCTCTCTTTATTTACAGGAAACACGATGTTCCTTCCTCTCTTCTTTTGGCAGCAGAAAATAGACCCACAGCTGACTGCAGAGAGACACTGGGCTGCTGACCGCTCATCTCACTAATTGTCTCTTCCTCTATATTTAACTGTTTGGTTGTACTACATTTCAAGCGTTCCGCCGACCTTTGATCTCAGTTGACCAGAGAAGGTCTAATATTAGAAACAGAAGCTAAAAATGCTCTGGGAACTCTTTTGGGGGATTTTGCAGCTCTCTGGAAGTTGTGTGAACTGCCTCGGATGTGGATAGTGGGACACAACGCCAGTTTCTCGTGAGAATGTGGTGCTGTCCCGTCAGTGGAGCTGGGGTATGTTTACAGAGGGCACGTGGGGTCTTCAGAGCATCACTCACAGGGGTGTGTTGGGGACGACGGCAGGTCTGCTCCCGGCACCCCGCTGATACTTTAACAGGCCCTCCTTGCTCAGTGCTGTGTTGTCTGTGTTTGTGATTAGATTCTGACCCGCTCTGTTTACAGAGTAAAGAACCTCCACACATACTGTCAAGTGAGAGTGACTCGCCATACATTTGAGATTCAGAAATGTGTAAGAATTGGCCACTAATCTACATGCACAAAAATATTTTTATTTTAATCAGAATTGACTGATTATATGTGATAGTACTGATTATATGTGTGTCATGTAAAAATGTCTTTAAAGGAATAGTTCTTCCCAAAATTTAAATTTGCTGAAAAAGTACTCACCCTCAAGCCATTTAAGATTTAGATGAGATGTTTCTGAGATGTTTCTTCATTAGAACAGATTTGAAGAAGTTTAGCATTATATCACTTGCTCACCAATGAAAACTGCAGGGTATGGGTGCCGTCAGAACGAGCGTTCAAACAGCTGATAAAAACATTACAATAATCCACACGACTCTAGTCCATCAATTAACATATTGTGAAGCAAAAAAAAAAACTGTTTATAATTAACAAATCCATCATTATACATTTTTTACTTAAAATGCTTTGGACTAAAATATGATTACTTATACATAATGTTGTACATTTCTCCTAATATTTTGATATGAAGAACCAAGGTCATTTTCATCTTGGATGACCTGAGGGTTATTACGTTTTTTTTTTTTTAGCAAATTTTCATTTTTGGGTGAACTATTCCTTTCAGCTAATATTCTGATTTCTAAAAATCCAAATAAGACGTGTTGACATATCCCTGTATTAACTAATTTTCTTTGTCATGTAAACACCTTATTTAGGAAACGTGACTGCAATGGGATATTCATTGACTTTTCTATTGAAAGTAATTCTTTATGCAGGTAGGTGTAAAAAGTAATAGAAGACACACATTTTTGGTGCAATTTATTATTTAAAAGAACATTCAAATTTAGATAAATATATTTATCAATGACATGTAACCATTAGATTAATTTACTTAGCAGTGTAATAATGGCAACATATTTTAAAAATGCAAATTACCACACACAGTACCAAAAGTGGTAAGTATATATATATATATATATATATATATATATATATATATATATATATATATATATATATATATATATATATATATATATTGTTTTTTAAGAAATCAATTCCTTTGTTCTGCAGTTAAATTGATCTGAAGTGATATTAAAGACTTTTACATTCCCCTTCCACTTAAAAAAAAAAAAATAATAATAATAATAAAACCCGGATATTGCAAATAAAGGCTGTTCTGAACACAACTGTTTACAGCTGTGATAATAATAATAAAATATATATATATATTTTCACCAAATCAGCATATTAGAATGTTTTGCATCACAGGAATAAATCACATTTTAAAATGGAAAACAGTTATTTTAAATTATACGAATACTTCAAAATATTACTGTTTTATTGTTATTTTTGACCAAATAAATGTAGCCTTTATGGGCATTATAGACTTATGCTCTTAGGAAAATCATACACACCCCAAATTTTTGATCGGTATATCCCAAAATAAGTACAAGCTTTACACTGATTCATTTAGCAAACACATATGTGACTTACAAGGTACACACTAATAAATAAAACATGCATCCTTCTTGTGCTAGATTGCCATGGCGATGGGTAATGGATCTGAAATCCCCCCGGCTGCTATACTGGGTGTCAGGGGGCCATTTCACCACAGTCACGCATTGTGTGAGCGGACAGTGCTGGGGCGATGGTGGCTAACAAACAGCACTGGCAGTGATGGCTTGTGGGTGCTTTGTGTGGCGGGGCAGGCAGACAGAGAAGGGCCTTGTCCCATAGGGCCGTGTGAATGAGGAGAGGTTAGAGCGGGGGCAGGTGTAACACGAGCCCCGGCAACGCCACTGTTCAAAAGAACACTACCTTGAAGTGAGCAACCTCAGCCCAGCCATAAACTGAGTTCAGCGGTGGGGAGGGAAGGGGGGAGGCCACGCTGTTCCCTCTCAGGGAGCACATTGGGGGCTCGCAGGCCTTTCTTCCTCAGAGGGAAGAGCCTGAAGAAAGGGATATTGTCATTCATGGCTCCTGAGCTTTGATTTAGAGCCTGTGAGAGGCTGGAGCGGTGATGCACAGTGAGAGGTCTGTGCCTCCGCTCTGCTCACTTCTTGTTAAAGTAGAGGTGAAGCCTTTGGCGGCCATGGAATCGATTATTGACGCGCTTTAAACACCGCGGTGCTACGTCCTCTTTGACTACAAACATGTTGAAATGCCATCATTGTAATTCTGAAAATTTAACCCCAGTGATGACATCTAAAAGAGCATAAATTACATGAGGTGTTATTTAGCCACAGTACAGTAAACTGGTAAATAATTTATAAATATTAAAAAAAATAGTTTTAATTAATTGTCCTGTGTCTCCTTTATAGGACCATATGAGAAACTTATTTCCTTATCTATCTCCCTATCTGTCTGTCTGTCTGTCTGTCTGTCTGTCTGTCTATCTATCTATCTATCTATCTATCTATCTTTTCTTTTTGCCTGTCTGTTTGTCTGTCTGTCTGTCTATCTATCTATCTATCTATCTATCTATCTATCTATCTATCTATCTATCTATCTATCTATCTATCTTTTCTTTTTGCCTGTCTGTTTGTCTGTCTGTCTATCTATCTATCTATCTATCCATCCATCCATCCATCCATCCATCTATCATCTATCTTTCTTTTTGCCTGTCTGTCTGTCTATCTATCTATCTATCTATCCATCCATCCATCCATCCATCCATCCATCCATCCATCTATCTATCTATCTTTCTTTTTGCCTGTCTGTCTGTCTATCTATCTATCTATCTATCTATCTATCTATCTATCTATCTATCTATCTATCTATCTATCTATCTATCTATCTATCTTTCTTTTTGCCTGTCTCTCTGTCAGTCATCTAACATGGTTCACCCCAAAACATTGTTATTAATCATCTTTTGTCTTTAAGTCTAACAGGTATAGATTTTAAAGTAATGCAGATAATTACAGATATGCTGAAACCCAATATCACCGTACACGTTTATTGAATTTATACAAAAGTCTCTAACCAATAAGCAATAGTAACTTAAACTTGAGTTAATTAGTGTAATTATTGGTGTGGAAATGAAAAGTGTCCCAGAGTTGTTATAGTGCAACATTATAATTATCAGCCGTCTTGGAACATCTAATCAGGTTAGAGGACATGAGCATGTGGGATTGTCATAATTTCCAAAGAACACAAATGAGACCACAGATAATCTCATATCAGCTCCTGTTACCAGATTACTTACTGCAGGCTTAAAGATGTCCCTTAAGTTTCTCATTTCATCTTTTGCAACACTTCTGATAAATTACGTTTTGAACCGTTGCCCTGTAATAAAGGGAGTAGAGCTCATTCATCGGAGGCTCTCAAATGTAACCGTACCTCGGCCACCAAAGCTGACCCATTTCTCCCGCGTGAGAGATAAAGGGCTGGGGGAGAGAAGCACAGTGCCGCCAGGAGCCCTGTCCTCCTCACCATCACTCCCACAGCTCACCAAGATCATCCTGTTCCCAGAGCAACACCAGCACCACGCCGCCCCGCCATGCCCCACGCTCTCTCACACAGAGTGCCACTGTCTGCCCAGCGACTGCCCCCTTCCATTGCATAACGCAACATCTATGAAGTCTCTTTTTTTCTCTTGCTATCCCTCTTTTCTCTCGGGGACAGCATCGGTTATGTATTTTCATAGAAGGAGTCTGGTTAGGAAATGTTTGAAGAGAAAAAGGAAGAGGGTGGGGGTTCGTTCTGGCAGGCAGTTTGGCTGTCACCAGAGCATGCACAAGGAGAAAAGCCTGGGAAAGAGTGTGGCGGAGTGGTTGAAAATCTCAGGTCATGATGATTTAGCCAAAGAGCATGTGATGGGTAGGACCTATTGAACAGCAGCACAAGGCCAGACCTTTGAATCAGTCTTCTGATGTGCTGGCCTGCTGTCACGTTTCAACATTGGGACTTGTAAAAAGGAGCGTGGATCAGAGTCCTAACCCCCCGTGCTGGCCATCTCAAAGGGTATTCATAAGGGTTTTAGGGGTCTGAGGGCCAACTTTTATCCTTAAGCTGGACGAGTGTTTGAGTATTTTATCATTGACAGAAATGTGCAGAACTTTTATAAAGGACCAAAAAGCACAGTAATATTAGCATTTAGGGATCACTGATCAGGAATTATGGCAGCGGGAGTCACAACATGTCCATGATAAGAGGGATTACAGATCACAAGTTATGTGCTTGCTTTTCAAATTAACTTAAATATTAAAAGAAAATGAATACTTCTCTAAAATATTAAAGCATTTAAATGGACATGGACAGATGGCCAGTCCATCACAAGACAAATCTTTATTTTATTTTATTTTTATTTTTTTTATCTTATTTTTTACTAGAAAGTTAATTTATTCTATATTTAAATAGATGTGCCCAAAGTGATGAATAATGTGCAATCAGCAAGTGACTACAGCAAAATAAAATAAAATAAAATAAAATATATTTTATGGAAAGTCATATGAGTTTCCGAAAAAAAAAATTAAGTTCAATTATGACACAATTTCATTTTTAAACCAACTTTAATTTGTGTGTTTTATTTTATTTTAATTTTTTATTCTTTTTTTTTTTTTTTGCTTTGTTTTTTTGAAGAAGCATGTAAAACATCCTTTGCATAACATGCAGAGTGCAGGAAGTTCATTTTGTAACTTCAGACCTATTCTAAAAAACACTGCACCTTTTCCACACACATGTATTTTAGTGAATGTTTGTACTACATCCTGTTCATATTGCATTCATTGGACCACCGCCAGAGAAGGTTAAAGCAATGGGAAACACCCCCAATCTATCTCTCCTTACCGATGTAGCTGAGAACCTCTGTCTGTCACGATGCAAGCGACTGGGCGAGAAGGAAGGACGGATTATATTTAGCCCCATGAACTAGAGGCAAAGAAAAAACAAAACAGGGCAGTCACTTGATAAATAAGGGCCGAGAGCCTGAGAACGACGGTAGTAAGGCCTACCAAACAAAACAATTGTGGAGTGGACACAGAGAGGCCTGTGAAAACAAACAGAGCTGATGAGAACGTCGCTGCCTGTGAGCGGCTCATTAGCGACCAGATGCAGCCTTTCCCCTGCGGCTCTGAGTGCCGCTTCCTCCCTGCGCTGCACACCAGCAACCCCGCAGCACTGCTTGCTCGCCCTCGCCGTTTCCGACAGCTCTCCATTTTTCATGAAAGGGCAATGCTTTTTTCCCCCAGCCAGACTCCTCCACCCTGATATGACAGCACTAAATCACTGGTTTAAGTAATGAGATTTGCATTTTTCACTAGGATGTTTAATGAGGATGTTTCTCTGACTTTGGCTGTTCTCCCTTACTGGTCTTCCTCATGTTTCGACCTTCATTTAATATGTTAGCTTAAAGCTTTTTTGGTTTTTCTTGAAAGCTTTTTTCCGTGTTGTAATGTTTGTAGATTTGATTGCAGTTCATTTGTTTGACATGAAGTTCTGTCTAATCTCTCAAGCTTCAAACCTTTTATGAATCCAAAATGTATTTAGCTGTCTTAGCTTGGGAATATTTAAAATGTACACTTCCGTTCAAAAGTTTGAGGTCAGTCATTTTCAAAGTAATTAGTACTTTTATTTAACAAGGGTTTATTACATTGAACAAAAGTGACAGTAACTATATACTAATATTCTTTTGAAAATAATCTTTAAAATAATCGTTTTTTTTTTTTAATCGTATGGCTTCCACAAACATGCAGCACAACTGCTTTTAAGAATGATCATAAAAAGAAATGTTTCTTGAGCACCAAATCAGAATATTAGAATGATTTCTGTGACACTGAAGACTGTAGACCAGCATCACTTTCTTTTTTCAGTGGAATACACACAAACACACAAACACAAAAGGTATTCTGAGGAATGCTTTAACTATTATTGTCCATACAATACAAGTCAATGGGGTCCAAAACAACACTGGACACCAGTGACTCTCATTATATAAACAAAATAATAATATTAATAAATAATAATTTTCATATTCTGTAGTGTTCCAATGAACAAAGAAAGTTATACAGTTTTGAAAAAAATAAGGGTGAGTAGACAATGACAGAACTTTAATTTTTGGGTGTACTATCCCTTTAATTGCCCACTGCTACGTCTTTAGACTGCTGTTTGATCCGACAGCAGAAAAAAAACACACACAAAAATATCACATAGCTCATGAAATAGTCTCTTGTTCTTTACCCTAACCACCTTCCCTGTTTTTCTGGACTTAAACTATGCCATCCGTCCACAGTGCATCCCGAGGGGCTTCATTTTCCACTTTAACGAACTGCAGTGAGTTACTGTTAATCAAATGTTAATTAGTGGAGAGCATTATGAGCAAACAACATGAAAACAATTTAAAATCGCAGTCCAAGCCATCAATCTTACAAACCAAGCACACAAACCCAAAAGATGTTACACAAAAGTGGTATTTTTATATTGGCACATTGCTTTAACCAGACACGCCTGTCACTTTAACTTCCCCTGGTTTCCCAAGGGCTTGTTGAACCCGAGGACGTGGAAGAGGAGTGTGTTGCAT
This sequence comes from Carassius gibelio, assembly GCF_023724105.1. Classification (NCBI taxonomy): domain Eukaryota; kingdom Metazoa; phylum Chordata; class Actinopteri; order Cypriniformes; family Cyprinidae; genus Carassius; species Carassius gibelio. The sequence goes on from NC_068415.1 coordinate 6,787,335, forward strand.
GTGTATGCATCGGGCAAATGTGGGAACGGTACTAAAGCGGCAGCGGTTCCAGATCTTGATAGAGACGTGTAAGGGTGGAGAGGGCACTGTTTATCGGTGAGGGGATCGCCCAGCACAACACTGGGAAGTGCTGTGAGCGCACTGCAGCACAGACTCATTGTGCTGGCCCTAAAACACCAACCTGCCTACTGCAAGAATAAAAAAAAATGCATGAATCTGAACCCAGTGACTTAACTAACAGGTTTTATGAAGCATGTGCAAACTTCATATTTTATTGCCATTATTGAGGCGGCTCCATTTGGATCATGCACTGTAATTTAGAAACACAAGAGATGTGTTAAACAACTCAAAATTCACATTTATTTAAAAACTATTTCAGAAATCTACAAATTATTTAAGCCGTGTGTGCAGTGTGTGTTTGCACTAGGTGTCTATCAGTACTTGCACTGACCTTTCTCTGTGAATCTATTTTTTTGCCTTTTTTGAGAATCCTCAAGTAGCTACATTGAATCTGAAAAGTTGAAGTTTAGAAAAGTAATATAGGGAAGTTCTCACTATTAACTAGTTTGCATATAATTAGCATACTGGTTGTTTACTTAAAAAGCACATATTCCACATGACCATATTATACATCCTTAATCCTACCCAGTACCTAAACTTTACAAGTGCCTTACTAAGATTTATTAATAAACCGTATAATTAGCAGTTTATTGAGGCAAAGGTCATAGTTAATAGTTAGTTAATAGCAAGAACTGGACAAGGCCTATTTTCTTCTTATTTATTTATTTATTTGTGGCATATTCAAATATACATATTTTCAGCAGTTCCCCTATATTTCTTCATCTGATATTATGGCATTGCTGTCCAATATACCAACTGTTAACATTATGCTCATCAAGTGCACTCATCTAGAACCAACTTTATTTATTTATTACAGAAATGTGGTGCAAAAAAAAGCACCTGACCTCATCCAACAAGACAATATCCACAGTCTATAATCTGCTGAAACTCAATCCCGAGAGAGATTCTCTAGGAGCCAGACGGGGTCTATCATGAAAGCTCATTGGCCGGACCCTCCTTAGCCCCCATTTCACCGGCCAAGACATAGTGCCTCCATGTAACTCATTCACACTGGACATGGGATAGTTTCAAAGAATAGAAGTCAAGAACAAAGTTGAATGGGAGGAAGTCAATCCAGATAGTGAGAATCCCAGATGGTCAAATCAGGCAAATTGAAGGTAATTCCAATGGCTCCTCATAAGATGACTGGAGATAGAAGGTGTGCACAGCTGGGAATTGCCTTCTCTGCTATTTTTAACAGGATTTCAAAAATGGAGAGCAGTTCATTTCATAACTCATGTTTATAAACAGCACTGAAGGAACTTTTGAACACGAGTTATTTGAACATGAGTTCAGAATGGAATGTACTTTATATTTGTTACTTTCTGTGTTTACTGAATTAATGAGTCTTGGGGAGTGAACAATGTGTATCCGTGGGAAAGAGGAGTGTGTGTGTGTAAACGTGCATGTGTGAGTGTGCTTTAATGTTACTGCGAATGTGGTTGAAATTCACAAAGGGAAGATTTGTGTGTGTGTGTGTGTGTTGAATACGTGTGTGCCAGTCTCTAGAGACGTGCCGTTGTTCCTGCTGCTGAAGGAGTTGTGAACGCAGTGGGAAGGTCACCTGATCAGCGCCCTGGGGGCGACCCCGGTAGGCTGCCACTGCAGCGTGTCCAGGAAGATCGAATGAAAGTGACAGGCGTGGGCTCCCATCACAAAAAGCTCTCTGTGGTTGTGGCGCAGGGGCCGAGGAAGTCAGCGATGCTCCTCTCCCTCCCTGGCCAAAGATCCATGAGAACAACCCTGAGAGAGGATGGAGGAGAGAGATCTGGAGGAAAGCCAATACTTCCCCTCATCTCCACTGTAGTGATTGGACATTCAGTTCACTTCAGTGAATTGATTCTTTTGAGCAGTTAATTTTAATGAATCAGTTCAAAGTGGTTCTTTGAAGCCATCCACATAAAAAGATTTTTTTATTTATTGTAATTCAGTACGTCTCAGTTTAGTTTGTTGCAGCCATGATTTAGTTTTTAGAAACATAATCTAGTTTGTTTTTTAAAACTTTACAAAATATGAGTAAAAATATGTAATTAGTTTTAGCTGAAGCAATACAATTATATCATGGAAATAAATGACAAAAATAAAAAATAATATATAGGCAAATATTAATATTACCACAGATATAAGGGAATGTATAAATATTATACCAATATAAAAATATATTTTTAAATATATTTAAGTATGTTTAAAATATTAAATATATTTAAAAGCCAAATTTCATATAATTTAGAATCTGGAGTTATTGATTTATTTAATCTTTGTTTGCAGTACATTTCTTTTATTCCACTCTAACAGTCATGTACTCAGTTCATCGGTCACTTGTCCATTATTGAATCATTATGAATCACACATTTCTGAAAGAAGCAGTTAAACTGAGTAAACTGTCAGCCTGGATCATTACGAGATGAACATATGTGAAACTAATTTTTCTTGATTCACTAAATCAGCAAATCCTTATTAATACAGTTGTGAATCAGTGAGTTTCGAAAGAGTGTTATACTATAGTTGTTAGTATTTTAAATTAGCTTTTATTTTTATATTTTCAGTTTTCATTTTAAGGTTCAGATTTCGGTTTCTTATCAATATTCATATTTATTTCCTTTTTAAAAAAATAAATAAAAATACTTTAGTTTTTGATACTATTAGTTCATCGATTTTTGTTTATGCTTTGGTTTTTCATAGAATAATTATTTCAGCTTTATTTCAGCTGATTAAATTTTTTTAAATAACTTTAGTCAACAATAAAAACATGGTTTTCAGAAAACCACTCTAACTGATTGACTCTAAGTGAATCATTCAGACTCGTTATGCGAACTGCTTCAGCTGTTTCATAGAAAAGATTCAACTCAAGCAAACAATTCATTCATGAATCGAATATTATTCTCTCCCATCCTGTCACCAGACACACTTAACCCTGCTGGTGCCCTGCCTCTTTTCTCTCCTTCTCTCTTTCTCTCCATCTCTCTCTCTAGCCTCTCACAGCTCAAGTCCCACTCATCTCATGTCTCTCCATCCTCTGTTCACCTTTCCCATCTCTCCCACTTACTTACTTTCAATCTTATTTTCATACAGTTCAGTACAAGCTCTGAGGGAGGTCTGCGGAGTGTGTACGTGCTGAGGAGTGTGTTTGGGGGAGGTGGTTGGAGAGATTAAAGAAAGGGAGAGCTTGTGTGAGACACAGAAAGAGAGAGGTTTTGTCCGTGCTGCGGGAAAGCACACAGAGAACTGTGTGTGTGAGAGACGAGGACTTCACAGAGATAGTGAGCGTGTGAACATCACAGAGATGGGACATTAGAGAGTTTGTGTGTGTGTGTGTGTGTGTGTAAAATTGTAAGTGTTAAAGAGTTGAGGAAAGTATCAAAGCAAAAATGAGTGAAAAAAAAACATTTTATATCCCTCCTTCACAGACAGAGATTAGTGAGCTGCCTTGATGTCTACTGCGTACAGAGACAGATGTGTTTGAGGCCTGTTTCACTCAGCAAATGTGAGCAGTGCATTTTTATTTCAGAAGCATGTGGAAAAATGTGTGTGTGTTTATATATATAAAATGTTTGATAAATATCTGCTGGGTTTAGCTTGTTAGTTTGTTGTGTGGGTAGTGGTCTTTTCTAAATCAGTAGTTTAAATTGTCTTCAAGCTAAGTACAGCAACAAAATCTATAGAAATAAACACATTAAATTAATCTTAATCTGACTGTCTGTTATGTTTTACAATCACTAAATATCTTACAGCATCCACAAGAAGAGAATGATGAGTTAACAAATAACAAAATATCTATTGTGATATTTCTGGCATGTACCATATGTTATCTTCCATTTGGCTTTCCAAAGTACCTCTTCTGTGATGATTTTCATTAGGTGAAAAAAAAAAAACAGAGTTTGACTAACCTCCCACAACTTTTCCTCTTGGTTTGTAAAATGAATCGCTCTCTTTCATAAGACCACATACAATTATCCAGAGGAGTTGACATACTAAACCGCAAAGATTTCTCAATGTTTGCATTGTGTGCAATTAAGTCAGTGTTTGAAATAATCCGGAAATTGAGTCAGTCTTTTCATTTGAAGCATTTGAGAATCATCTTTGTGCTGAATGCCTTGTGGCAATGTGAGACGTGGGTTGAATATGTAGGTAAAGCTGGAGGAAAAAATCTGAAGAGGGTTTGTTGTCCTTTGCATTAATGCTCCATTGCAAGTTACTGTATATACTGAATGCCTGGACTTACTCTATGGTCTAAAAATACTGCGCAAGTAATCATAGGGAGGATTTTATGCTGAGTAGGCAAGGGATTTTTACTGTAAGTGAATTTATTTAATAAAGAAGAAACACTACTTTATAAATACATGTATTAAAATAATAATTTTACATAATAATACATTTTATTTATTATAAATAGAATTAGCAATTCATTGTTTATAATATAATATATATATATACTCCCACCACCTGTATATATACATACAATTAAATATATTAAAAAGACATTAAAATTGTTATTTATAAAGATTGTCCTCTTATTTTTAATATGTATTGATTATTATTTAACTTCATTTACATTTTATTTTAATGCATTTTATTTATTTATTTATTCTAAATATAATTATCAATTAATTGTATATATAATTGTTAATAGTGTGTGTATGTGTCTGTGTGTGTCTGTGTGTGTGTGTGTGTGTATATATATATATATATATATATATATATATATATATATATATATATATATATATATATATTACTTATTTTAATTTATTATTGTAATGTCTTTACTTATTAAAAATCAACGATGCAATTATAAAATAAAATGTGATTATTTATTATTATTATTATTATTATTATTATTATTATTATTAATAAATATTCTAAGACAGAAAAAAAGATTGTGTCACCCTTTTATTGCCCTAATAATAATCTAATTTATGTTTTATTTTAATGCAGTTTTATTTATTTATTTATTTATTTATTTTTGCAGTGCATAAGGAAAAAGTGACTTTCTGTTAAAATTCCTTGGGATATGTTGTTTGACAGCTCAACACACTTTTTTATTTTTAAGTGCCTCCATACATTTGCCACATTGTTGTAAGAATGCATTACGTAAAGTTCAAGCATCCAAACACTCCAAATGCATCGAATAATTAAGATATATCATATCTGCACCAGATGTGCATGAGATTCCAGCTGGTAGTTATGACTGTGTATAGAAGCAGAGTCATTTGTTCGTTGTCTCCCACCCCACCCAAAATCTGCAGCACTCCAGTATTATTTCATCTGGTGAACCTGCAAGGGAAAAGACCCAGCCCTTCTCTGATAAGAGGTAAATGACAAGCAGAAATGTGCCGAGGGTAGATTAATCTGGGTATTTTTGAAACGCACTGAATGCCCAGCAACCAGACACGCTGGCCTGCAAGACCAGAGCTCTTAAGACCGATCAGGAAATGACTGCTGTGGTTGTTATTCTTTCTACTTGTCAAGGGCCTATTATCCCAGCACGAACGTTTAGTCTTATTAGTAGCCCCTCGTATGTTTGAGGACAAGGGGCTACTCCCAGTGGGATGGCTGGTCAGAAAATACAACATCTTAAGTAACTTCAGGAAAATACTCAATCATTCAACACATTCAACTTGACCAAAAAAAAATCTGATTAGTAAGGGGGAAAACATCGAGGACCTGTGCCAATGCACTTGCGCTGAGACATGGGAAAATGGTTGGAGAAGTTGGCCACTGTCTGGATCATCTTAGTATGGCACATTCAGTATCCCACAGACCAATGGCAGGATGGTAATTCAATTAAGGCTTGAAGGCTGTCTCCCATACAGAGATTCAGTATTGTTCGAAAAGATGAAAGTCGCCAATATCCATCATGCTTCTTATTTTAGATGTGATGGGAATCAGAGAGATGGGACATTTATGAAGGTCTCCTTTCATATGGGATACTTTCCCAGACCCAGGATTTGTGACTGGCAGATATTCTGCATGTCTATCCATTAACCTTGTCGTTCTTCTGTAGATCATCCATTCAAAGCTCCACAATACTTATTTTATTTTGATATTGTGGTTGTTCTTTGAGAAAAATGACAGGAATAGTTCACCCAAAGATGAAGATTTGCTGAAAATGCACTCACCCTCGGGCCATCCGAGATGTAGATGAGTTTGATTCATTTTCAGAACATCACTTGCACACCGATGGATCCACTGCAGTGAATGGGTGCCATAAGAATGAGAGTCCAAACAGCTGATGAAAACATCCACAAGTAATCCACATGACTCCAATCCATGAGTTAACGTCTTGTGAAGTGAGAATGCCTTGTGGAAAAACAAAGTCTTCATTAAGGCATTTACAGTATCTTTAAACCGTCACATCTGGATAAAAAATGCAAGTTCATAATCTAAAACAACGTTTCCACCAGTGAAAAATTCTATCCCCTGTTTTCGTATCACATCAAAATCCACCAACAGGTTTGTTTAGAACATTCTTGGATGTAAACGGTGTTTGTTATGTGCGTATTTCTCTCCTGATTCAGACAGGTTAACTTTTTCACACAAAAAAGCAAGATTATGGACTCCTATTTTAGCCAGAAATAACTTTTTGAAGTTAAAATGTCTTAATGGATTTGTTTATTACATACAAACAGCTTTTCTATTTTACAAAAAACATTAACCAATAGACTTGTGTGGATTACTTGTAGATTATTGTGATGTTTTTATCAGCCATTTGGACTCTTTTTCTGACGACATCCATTCACTGCAATGCATTCAGTGGTGAGTGAGTGACGTAATGCATAATATCTTGGATGGTCTGATGGTGAGTAAATTTTCAGCAAATGTTCATTTTTAGGTGAACTGTTCCTTTAAATGGGAATAAATGCAATATGAGACCCTTGCAAAACCCTGTAAATGTGCATCAAGTTGAGCTCAAATTCCACACTTTTTAAACATCTTTTGATCTGAATCTGTCAAGGCAACAAAAAACCTCATCATAATTTGAAACAAAAACATTTCCCCACTTGAGTTAACATTTGCAGCCAACTCTTTGAAAAGCGTGCACCACTGTCTGTGACAGTAGACTGGTTTGACAGCACTGCGCATGGGTGAGGAGAGGGCTAGCTGCAGGTGGCACCACGCACTGCCAGAATCAATTTTACTGTCAGTGTGGAGCAGTGTGAGTACTGGAGGATGCCAAATTGGCAGAGGAAGCTCTGGTGTGGGCAAGATCCCAGTTCAAAGCAGAGGTGCCCTGAAGGCCTCACACTAGCTTTCTCCAGCTCTGGTAGCTTGCATCCACAGGTACTTCCTCCCAACCATCTAGAGCCTTGTAACCTGCCAAGAGCTGATGTTTTGTCTCTGGTTGGGCACTTGGCGCACAATTACAGGGAAGGCATGTCATGAAAGCATGTCACGCTCACCACTCCTGAAGGCTTTTAAGGTGAAGTGTAGGCAGAAGAACCATAACTTGTGTTAAAGTTGCACACTCATTTCATATGTGGTTTGGAAAAATAAACAAATTCAGACAGCTCTATAAGAAGCTTGTTTTGCTTGAGCACACAACTGAGAATCCAGGAAACTGGAAAGTTGTTGATAATTACAGATGTAAGGCACTGAACAGTCCGAGTATGTTTTTGCCTCGATTGATGATTTTTTATTTTAGAATGTAGTAAAACTAGATGCTCTAAATTGTGTGTTTATGTGTGTGTGTGTGTGTATATTTAATATAAAAAATATGTATTTATAAGGTATGTTTAATTTGTGTGTATATTTTTTTCTACAAAAATCGCATGAACAGACACAATATAATACAAAATAAGAAGCTGATATTTAAATGTGTATTTTATAAATTATTTTAAAATTAAATTTGTATATAAAAGAAAAATACAATTATAAAACAATCACATTAAAAATGACTTTGTAATTACATGTATATTTTGCATAAAATAATTTAAAATACAAATGTATCATAGTTAAGCGAATGATTTTGTACAGGTGGTGTAGGCAAAAAACCTTACCTTGAAAAAAAATGATTTAAATTGCTATTCTAAATTGTTGAAGTAGTTTTTTTGCAATTTTACATGTCAGTGCTTTATTAAACATTAAAGCATAAATTGAATAATGAACATATGACTGTCTTTGTGTTCAAACAAAATGTCCAGTGCAACATCATCGCTGCAGTCTCGTTCGGGAACTCTGTGTGAAAACAATCCTAACGGATTTCTGTTTTTAAACAAGCCTGTTGACAGAGGAGGAGGCGATGAGATCAACACGTAATTATAATCAGCATTAGCTCGCTCCTCTGCTGCCGGCCAGCCTAATTGTGTTGTGTTGGACGTGCCGCCTTGCGCCTTCGAACAAGCACCAACAATCATGTTACCACAGAAACACAGAGCCTGCAGATGCCATGGGGCTTCCTCAAAGTCCTCGTTCCCACTGTTAAATTTTAAACAGGTGGTGGGAGCATATGCTCACCTGCTCCCCAGTCATGTGATCATTAGTTATGAGAAAACCACCAGATCAAGTGACTGCATGGGGGCTTTGTGGTTAGTGCAGTTTACATTTGGTGAACTTTGTGGTTAAAAACAATTTAATCACTGTGAGTTAATGTGCATGTGGTTTAAACGTCCAGGTCATAGAATATACATTTTGTTGTACTTTTTTTTTTTTTTTTTTTTTTTTTTGCTTGTTTTTGCACAGTTTTGCAGTTCCAGTACTATACATTTCAGTAAATAAACAATAAAATGTATTTTTAATCAAACGTGGTTATCCAACCTCTGAACTCTTATGCTGATTTATACATATTGTTTTAGCATTTCAAGACATGATACTAAAACAATAAAATGTTGACAATTAAATTTGTTTTAATGAGAGAACAATGAAAAAAAATTAAAACAAATGTCAATACCTTAAACTGTGAAAATTGTATTCAGTTTACCAGAACAATAATAATACTATAAAGTAAACTGTATTATTTGAGAAAGTTAACCTCATATTAAAAAAAGTTTATTTCCTTGAAAAAAAAAAAAAGATTATTCAACAAATTAATTAAAAACTTCAATAGTATCTCAGTTATATTAAATATATTAATATTTTATTTTTGTACATAATGTGTATGCTTTGTTACATTTTATGTTGTTTAGTAAGTGTTTATAGCTTTTGGTTTAAAAAAAGGAATGTTATAATTGTTTTCAAATTGCAATATGATTAATTATTATTATTATTATTATTATTGTCATTACATACAGACTTTAGCATTTTCATAATCTAATGTTTCATGTGATTTTCCCCCTTCTAAGAGCAATTTCTGGCAAGTGCAACTGCCTTTTTAAAATATCAACATTTAGCAGGATTTGTGTAGTTTAGAATGCTGTTTGACAAATCTTTTAGTTCTTGCAGTACAACAGTTATTGTTAAATGACTAGTAAGTCATCACTGACCCACCGCAAGCATTCTCTTTCATGGACACATAATTACATTCTCAGCCTCCACACGATTCTCACAGTCATTTGAGCAGCGAACTCCCAAAGCTTATTCTCGTGCGTCATTGAGACGCTCTAATTTCCACTGTCACACTCTCACTCACTAATTAAAGTATAATTTAAGATGGCTAATTTGATTTTACACTCAACACTAAAAACATATTAAACATTTAGCAAAAATATTTTTGCACAAAATGATTTATAGTATTGCACTTTCGTCTTCTCCATACGGCTTGTTTACGAAGTGCAGGAAATAAAAGACCATTTTCAAAGCCTTAAAAAGAAATAGAGATCAGTTAAACCTTCTCATTGACTTGTTTGGGCTTTTCTCTACGGCCCCAGTGAATCGCTTTGATTAGTGTGGCGGTGGTCCTGCTATATCTTTCACCATTTCTTTGAAACTCTGAACACATACAAAGGCCATTTTATTTAGGATGCTACATGCATCTGCACCAACACAATCAAAGCAATTTAGAAGTCACTACAGCCTCTGTCTATATTCTGATGGAGCTGAACCCTGTGCGATAGAGCCGGACCCCCCGCACAAATGGAAACTGTACCAAGAATTAAACATGAGGATGAATCAGCTGATCCAACCTCAAGGTCTTTCCCACACCCCCTGCGTTCCTCATAGGAATGTGCCAGAGCTAAGACTCTGCATCCTGCACCCCACTGCTTGCATCTCTGGAACGTGTGGGGTTGCAAAGCCACAATGCATGCTCTGACACGCTGAGGTCACGCAAATAAAGGGCCGAGTCGTGTAAGTAGCTGGTCGATTTTGCATAATTGTGCACTGGTCTGACGGGTTTGGCCCATTGTACCCAAAAATGAACCACCCTCTCTCATTCTATAAGTGGGCCTGGGTTTTGTACATGCTTGAAAGACAGTGATGTAGTCCATGAACTCAAATAATCGAGCTTTCTTTATCAAACGGGACCGAATTACACACCTCTGTAATGCGCTGTCAATAAGATTTAGGTTTATGTGGCCGATTTAAATATGGAAATAGCAAGCAGCTAGCCAAAAGCCCTATTGCGATGGTAATTTGTAATGAATAATTCTGATTTCATTATAATAACAAACCACTGGTTTGTGAAACCATTCCTGTGCTGGGATCGTTGTCTGCGTCGCTTTTCTGCCATACTGTATAACCAAGTGTGACAGATCATATTTAACATTTTCAACCATGCAGACTACACAATTTAAAACCACAAAAGGGAATATATATATTTTTTTACAAAAAACTTTGCCAGCTTATTCCCATAGCAATGTGTGATGATCTGTCTGCTGATTATAAAAACAAAACAAGAAAAAAAAAATGATATTATTCAACAGTTTCCCAATGTTACATGTTCTTGATTCCATGCAATATCTCAAAATAACGGGGGAACTCATGATGACTAGTCAAAACAAATACAATATTCCATTATTCCCAATTACCAAAGCCTAATTAGAGGTTTGTGGCACACTAACGTCTTTGGAAACTCTGGTAACAGCAATACCTATGGGACCTGAGAGCTTGTTTGTCTCTCACCAGTCTCTCACTTTATAAATAGATCCAAACAATGACTGAAAAAAACCATTGTCTACTCAGTAGACCACAAATGTGTCACAAGCCAGAGAGTGAAAATGACAATGTAGAGTGCCAGAGGAAGAGAGGTCTGGCTCTGAAAAGCTTGTATTCAGCATAAAACAGACATTGTGTTGAAAGACATTGATACTGACACTGATACACTGATCTCTTTGGAAAGCTGACCACAATTAATGAGCAAAGTATGGTTCTTGTTAAAACACAATTACGTCTCGGCCTTTTTTCCCGTCAGTAAATATTGACCAGACAAACACCGAAAGTTTGACCATGACATTTTAGTGACTGATGAAGTTTGTGATTTGAAATGAAGTAATATGTAAATCAAGGCATGTGTATATATGTATATATATATATATATATTAATGATTAAAATTACACAGTGACACAAATCAGGATGCAAAAAAGGAATTAAAAAAGCTTATAAAATATTTACTTTTAACTCATGAGGTAGATAAGCATTTTCTAAAAATGTCAAGGACTTGCAATGAGCATTTATATATATATATATATATATATAATAATCCAAGAGTTTCAGGTTTTATTTTGTGTCCTACTGTATTTGTGCAAAGTGCCACTAAAATAAACTTGAACTTTCAGTTAACTGAATTGTTCCTAATTGCTTTTTAGTGCCCCAAGGGCCTATTCAAAAAGCCAGTGGTCTAACTGACCATTGATGACCAATGAGGGATGAAGCCAAACAACCGGCAACCCTCCATCTGGAAGAGAGCACTTAACATGCAGAACTGCAGGCCGACTCATACTGTATGGTTATTTCCATATGATCATGCAGTGCTTTGAGCAGCACTAGACCAGTCACTTGTCTTCTGTCAGACGGACTGTGTGTTTCAAATGCTAAGCATTGATTTAAGGCCACACACACTCTGCCCTCTGTTGATGCTTCATGAGTCAACAGGGCCCATGAGAAAGAGTGTCTCACAGACTTTATTTAGACCCTTGAAGAATGTCCGCCTCCCTCCCAGTCAATGCCACAAGTCTTTCTCCACATCCAGTATTCCCAAGGTGAATGTAATGTTTTATGGAGTGTTGGAGAGGACAAGAGGGATGCTTTCCAACACCAGCGCCTTACAGGAAAGTCTTGAAAATGTGAAGTTAAATGACATTACCCCATCTCATATAAATGTAAAAGTTAATATTATGTATCAGGTTTTTTTTTTTTTTTTTTTTTTTTTTACATTTACAAGCAGGCCCAGATGGGAATCTGCTGGTGTTTTCTGTGGTGATTCTGGAAATTCTGCAGAATGGATTTAAACACACTTAAAGTGCTTACACAGAGCTGAGAATACTACATTTATGTTAAAAAAAAATAAAAAAAAAATAATAAAATTAATCGAATGCTTAAAGTCAACATGAACTGGTATTTGCAACCCCTTATTTTCAGTAATTACATGTATTTTCAAGTAAAACAGCATGCTTAAGGAGAATAAACGTAGTATAGGACTTTATTTTACCAACTGAACATTTAGTAGATCATGAAAAGCAAGACTGAAACCAGTTAGTTTTGGTTTATTTATATATTTGGTTAATTTTATCCAATAGCCCATGTGGCCCTATGGAAGCCTGTTTTCATCCTGGAATAACTTTTTTTCTCGCAATTCTGAGTTTATATCTTGCAATCCAAACTTTTTTTACTCAGAACTCGAGAATTCTGACTGACTTCCTGAAGGCTGTGATGACTGTTTCACAGGCTATATGTCATTATGGAGCTATAACACCGTTTGTATTTATGTATTTTTATCAAATCTTCCATACCTAAGGGACATTAGCAGAAATAAATAAATAAATACATAAATAAGAATTTTTTTTACAATTCAGACTTTTTTCTTAGAATTGTGAGATATGAACTCAGAATTACTTTCTCACAATTCTAGGTTTACATCTTCCAATTGTGGGTTTACATCTTGCAATTCAGACTTTTCTTTTAATTCTGAGTTTATGAGCTTTATGAGTTTATGAGCTCTTGCAATTGCGAGTTTATATCTCACTATTAAGACACTTCTTCAAAGAACCGCAAGTTCATATCTAGTAATTTTGTTTATTAAATCGGAGACAGTCGCATTTGCAAATTTTCGCAGAATTCCATGAAAAAGGTCTACTTTGTAAGATAAAAAGTTGCAATAACATTTTTTAATCAAAGCTTCCGTACCACACTGATACCAAACCAAAGAGCAAGTAAAATAGGTCATCATTATAATTATATTTTGATTAGATATTTTCCTATCTCTGCTCACTGTAAAAATCAATGCAAGAAACAAGGTTCAAAAAAACCGTTAACATTATTTATGTTATAAAGGAGCCACCGATGTCTCATCAGTGACATCACTCATCAATTAGCTCAGGGTCGACGGTCTACACACGTGCTTCCCGCGGGGTAGTCGGCGGCAGCTGACTTTCTCACAGGCTTCATGTCATTACGGAGCTATGCGAAACACAAACAATTCCTCGCTCCCAGAGTGTTTATCTCGTGGCACAGAGCGGTGTGCCCACACATCAAAGTCTGAGGGAACAGACGCTGCTCAGCGGCAGCAGCTGCGCTCGGATCCTGTCCACACCCTTCCTGTTTGCCGCGGTCTACCCTGGGGCTGTTATTTTCCCAACAGAGCGACGATAAACCCCCTTTGCCTCACTCCCTTCACCGGCTTCAACGCCCCCACCGACCGCTGCAGCCTCGGTCACCGCCGCAGCAGCAACAGTCCATTGTTTCCACAGTTACAAAAGAGCGGGATTTTGTCTACGTATTTACATTGTTTCACAGAAGCTGCATATATAGCCTACCCCGAAAAGCTGCATTTGTACACTGCTTTCAAACTTTTAAAACTGCAGGGTAGTTGCTTTTATACAGCAATTACTTTTGCAGAAATAATGTTATAAAATGAATGAATATTTTATGAATATAGAAAGAAACATGAAATTATGAAAATGTGTATAATGATAAAAAAAATATTTAATAATATTGGAATATGAAAACAATTATAACGTTCCTTTTAGGCTTTTGCTAACAAGACATTTATAAATGTATGAGGGTTATCATAAAGGTCAATATTTTAAATTTTGAAAGATTTATACATCATCTGCAATCTGAATAAATAAGATTTTCATTGATGTATGGTTTGTCAGCAAGCATAGGACAATATTTGGATCAAATTTGAAATCTGGAATCTGAAGGTGCAAAAAAAAATTATTAAGAAAATCGCCTTTAAAGTTGTCCAAATGAAGTTCAATGCATATTACATTTTGATACATTTATGATAGGAAATTTACAAAATATTTTCATGGAACATGATCGTTTCTTAATATCCCAATGATTTTTGGCATGAAAGTAAAATCCATAATTTTGACCCAAACTATGTATTGTTGGCTATTGCTACATATATTCTATACCCATGCTACTTATGACTGGTTTTGTGGTCACACATATAGGCACACAGGCCTACAAACATGCAATTATATTGATTAATGCATTATTGCAACATGAAAATGTTTTTTCCAGCGCTAAAACCGAGAGTTAATTAATAAAGTCTGTCTGTCTGTCTGTAAACCTCTATCTATAGCCATACTATGATGAGTATCCTAGAAAATGCATGAAATGAAAATGTATATAAAGCATTTTGTGTAATATGCTTTTATGTACATTTGGATGAAAGTGACTGATGCAAAAAAAAAAAAGAAAATAAAAAAAAAAGCTATCTGTAAAACAGCTGTTTAGTGAAGATTGTCCTTAGAAGATCTGTGCTCATTTTCTGTCACCATCTCAAACCCACAGAATTCTCCAGCTCTGGGTCAAGACCCTCATAACGCTGTTTCCTCAGCCAGGCTAGGTCATGCAGGTTTCTCTGGGAGAGAGAGTCTCCAGCTGCCATCACACAAAAACATCTTCACAGGCGTGCAGCAGCAGCAGGCATACTGAGCTACATCAAACAGCGCTGGTCAGGCACCCCATAGACTTTCAACTTAAGAGCCACATCTAGACTTTTATTTTGACTCCCTCTGTCTCCAAGACCACCACACAGGGTCAGAGAGCACTGTACACTGTCCTAGGGACTTTTCATGCCAGTTCCTCAGAGGTGTGTTGCAAACAGTATTTCAATGTTCCATTAAAGGTGCAGTAAAATTTTCAATTATTAAAACATAATGATAATAAATTATAGTGCTTCTGAGAAATGATTAATATTCGGGTGTGTGGTGTGTTGTTTCCGGTGAATGTGATTCCTGTGTAAATACATTTGACCACTTATGCAACACTTTTTCAGCGTAAAACAATGGACCAACATCAACGCACAGAAATTTAAGACTTAAAACAAGAACATCCATATTGGTGTTGAGAATAACAGATATGTTTATGTATAAATGTATTCACAAATTTACTGAATGAACATTTAATTATGAAAGGCCCCATGGTCATTTCGCAGATAAGTGCTGTTATTTTTTCACTCACTGCTTTAAGTATGTGTCAGTTTTACATTCTCATGCAGTTTGTCTTCTAACTTGGCAGACAAGATGGCAAAACAATCAGGATTCCAGACTAATGGAACAGGAAGACATTTATTATCGACAACGTTGGTATGTTATGGATTTTTCTTTGGCTTATAAAGTTTCAGCATCTTTTTAATCATGAATTATAATGTGTAATATATTTACAAACATTAAATGAAATATATGTTTATTCCGTATTACAGGTTAAATGCTTTTTTAGTGTTCTGTAATGTAGCATTTTATTTCTATATTGCGAGTTTATCATTAATTCTAATTTAGTAAATGCAGTAAATCAGAGGTTGCCTGTACCAGTGGTGTGACATTACACCAGCTCTCTCATGTCTTGTTTTATAGTCTATAATTCATAGATGAAAGACCTGACCAGCACCTGTCATGCAAAACACCACAAGCTTCACGGTAATTTCCTTAAAGATTAGCAGAACCGTCTGTTACGTGTTAAACAACCTTGATATTCAGCTAGTTTAGCTTCTGAGGGTTTTTAGGAGTTTTAGAGAGAACTGAATGAATGTTTGAGTGTAACAGGACGTATCAGCTTGTCCGTCAGGATGTGAGTTCTCAGAGGTCTGGAAGCATCTACTATAATCCAAAGTAAACACTCAGGCTGAAGGAAGGAGATATCCTTACTATATAAGCAGCTCAGACAGTGAGAGCGTGTCAGGGTTTGCTTCCCCTTCTTGTCTCAGTCATTTATCTTATCAGATTCACAAAGAAGTGTTAACGGGTTGCAGGGATTCACTAAACTTCCTTTAAACATTTCAGGGAATAGTTCACAGACATGACAATTGTGATTTTACTGTGTATTAGATAAAGAAAGTCAAAGAATAATTACTGAAATTATGGTCATTTAACACACAAAGATTGACATTGATCATTCTCCAGCATGGTCTTTGCAAGGTGCCTAACAGCGCAGACTAGTTACTCTTACTGACCTTCTCTGAAAGCCAGCTTTCTGATCTCTGAGCGAACATCAACCTCTGCTGCAGTAAATCCAGAATAAAGCCAGAATAGCTTGACTTGTAATGTAGCCTGACCACTATATTACAGGAAGAAAGAGAGTGTGGCTACAAACAATGAAAGCGACAGCTGTTCTGTACAGTAACACACCACACTTCCATTCAAGACAGCTTTGGAAATTATTATGTTCCCTAGTCCAGCAAAGATCTGTGATTTACAGTAATAATGTCCTCAACTAATAATCAGCTCTCCATTTTATGAGTTATATACTTGTAACACTTGACCTCATCTGCAGCATGTACTGCGTTTACACAAATATTCATTTCTATTCACTAGAAACTAAAGTGCATGTAAAAAATAGATTCTCAATAGTTCTCAATAGTTCTCAAAAAGATCTGTGTGTATTCATTAAACAGTATACAGTGCACATATAAGCAAACAATCAACCCTCACAACCCACACAGTATTTACATCACAACCCAGTGGCGTGTGGCAGACTGCTGAAGTGAAATGTCAAGTCTCTTGATTTAAGGATAGTTTAGTTCTTGCATTCATGCATTCTGGTTTATAGTCAGCTGTATTTTTCATGTTTTTGAAATCAGTCATGCTCATCATGGCATGTATTTATTTGATCAAAAATACAGTAAAAACTAATATTGTGAAATATTATGTCAATTTAAAAAATGGATTTTAATATATTTCAGAATGTTTATTCCTGTGACGGCAAAGCTGGATTTTCAGCAGCTATTACTCCAGACTTTAGTGTCACATGATCCCTCAGAAATCAATGCTGATTTGGTAGTGTTGAAAACGGTTGCTTGATATTTTTGTGGAAATCATGATTTCAGACTACGTATTTACAAAATATAGTGCACATGGATGCAAACAAAAAACCCACACAATATGTACACTAGAACCAGCTTAGGCCCTTAAATAAAATGCTTTCTTGCAGTCAGTACCTATGTAACAGCATTGCACAATATGTCAGTATGTGCCAGTACAAACATTTTGCACATAAACGGATATTGTAAGTAACTGAATACAGACATATTGTCCCTCAAAGCCATCATATGGCTCAATACTTTTGATCAAATCTTGTTTGTGTTCTAAGAAGAAAGAAAACATTTAGGGTGGATAAATAATGACAGAAATTTTTATATTCAGCTAAACTTTTCCTTTCTTTATAACTCAAGTTATATTTCTGAACAAATAATACATTTTGTTGAACCTTCTTAGACTGTCTGTCCTACCCAAGAGCTTTTGTAGCTTTATTAGACAGTGACAAGTCCTTGTGTGTTTTCAGGCAGTGGGGAAGACAGCAGCAGAGGATCTGGGAGCTGTTGTGGACACCTCTCCCTCTCTGTTTCTGCTGTGAATGTAGCAAGATTCCTGCAGCTGACCGCAGCTCTTCCGATGACAGGTATTGTCCAGGCTCGGACCTTCAGTCCAGGTTTTCCCCTGCAGGGTGTATGAAGAATTAGCAGACGTGTTGCTGATCTGGGGTCTGCGTATGGTCAGCTGGTGAGCCTGCTGTTGTCACATTCTCCTCCAGATTCAACAGTGCTGTCTCGGGTGATAACAGTAAAACCAGAGAGGCTGGAGGTCAAGCATGTGCACTAGCGCTTTTCAACTGCTCCAACTGATAAGTCAAAGTGTCTGGACTTTCAAACAACGATGGAGGGCCATCCAATCAGACCTAAAATAAACCACACACATATTTAGGCTTGTTCAAAATTAGTCTGAAATTCTTAAATCTTGTGCTTGAAACTTGTTCCAACCATAGACAAGGCATCAGTCTTCATCTTAAACCCCTAAAAACCACCAACCAACTTACAAATCTGTGACTGTATGATCTATCTTCATGTTGGCTGCGGAAAGATATCTGAGGGTTATTTAATTCAGAATCCTTCCTTGCTAATCATAAAAAAAAAGAAATAATATTTTGACATGCAATGTATGCCACTTTTGTTGTTAGTTCTTGCTCTTATAGAAATCTTTTTTTCCATAGCAGCTCATATTCAGATTCGGTCCTCCTAAACTAACTCTAGATTTGCCCCGATACCAAAACAAAATCTCATTTTTATTGCAGTCAAATTGTTGCTACATGATTGTCCAAAAATCATATTAAGATGTGTTTTAAAGTTTAGTAACAGTAAGATTTTGGTTTAAAGGTATACAAATACTTTTATTCAGCAAGGGTGAATTAAATTGATTAAAAATAACAGTAACATTTTAGATTTCCATTTCACATTAAAGTCAAGAATCATTAAAAAAATGTATAACTGTTTCCACAAAAATATTAAGAAAACACTTAAACTGTTGCAAAACTTGAGCGGCAAATCAGCAAATTAGAATGATTTATGAAGGAGTGATGGCAATCACTTTTTAAAATTATTATTAAAATGGTAACCTGTTACTCTAAACTGTAATATTTGTTTTGCTGTATTTTTGATCAAATAAATGCAGTGATTACCCATCTTAATGGGTGATTACACTGTAGAGTATAGACTAGATGGTCAAAAGTCTGGTTACATGAAACAACGATTCCTTGATTTTCATGTTACTAAAAAACTGAGACATGTTCAAAGTGAAATTAATTTCTCTTAACCATGATTAACTTCTTTGCCACTTATATAACTTCATCATTCTGTAGCACACCCATTGCATTTCACAATCATGGGGAGTGGAAGGATGCTTGCTGATAAAGAACCAGAGGGTGCAGCCCAAAACAACAGTATGCAGCATTGTTTATCACCAGGCAGTGACACACCATATCAGTGTTGTGGCTCTGTGGGGTCTTACTCTGTGGAGATTAGCAGAAAACACTTTCCTGGATCTCTTTCTAACCTTGTGCTTCCTCAGGGCCAGTGATACCCAAGCCAAGCATAAGGAGAAAGCCCCATCTTAAAACGCAGGGGAAGGTTGGTTAATGGCTCTAGCTATTGCCTGGAGGCTAGACTTGAGTTCACAGTGTTATTAATTTGTAGGTGTTTTCCACAGCACAAGATAAACCCTGTACACAAGCTCGTGTTTTGAAAAACAAAATTTGCCTACATAGATTAATGTTAACAGTGGTAACTTGTCTTTCAAGAGGATTATACATCAATTTTGGTAATACATTTACATACATAAATGTGTATATGTACATATACCTGACAAGCCAGTAATGATTAGCACAGTTGTCCCAAGAGGACACCCTTCCTTTCTTCTGTTTGTTTTTGGTGTTAAAGAGAAGATTATATTGTTGGCCTTCACTGACTGGTGCCACGTGTGAAAGCGTATCTCTTTCTCGGACTGTGGTTATATCCTGCTGTCTAGAGTAGTGATTTCACCGTGGTCAGGTCACTTAATGTGTATCTGATGACTTCCTCTTTACTTGTCTGTTAATTACTTTAACACATTTGCCTTTGGAGTCTGCTCAGACTGGGGTCGGCCAGGGCAGCTGCTTCCCTGCAAGCAGAGCGAGCCAGAAGCCACCGATATGGAAGCAGAGCCAGACTGGACATACAATTTGAGTAAAGAGTTGAGAATTTCAGTGTCAAACAGCAACATCAATGCATTTTTTAAGCGTTTTCTTCTCTTAAATTACTTTAAAGGAATATGTTTTAGCTAATTACTGCATTGAGAGAAAGTTTCATGTGTTCATATTTAATCTGGGTTGTGTAATGTTCAGAATTTAAATTAGAATGCCATTTCAATTTAAATGCAAATTTCAATTGCATTGAGTTAGCAAAGAAGATTCAAGGTTGGATTCGAACAAAGCTGCATGTCCCAGCACTGAGTTTTACAAGGATCTACAATTACTTATGTGGTAAAAACAAAAACTAAAAACATGCAAAATTTTCGTTTGTTTTAGTATTCAGCTGGAGAACTTTGTCTGAAGAGCTGACAATGCATCAAAATCAATGGGTTCCGACAGTGGAAGCAAAGCTATTGTGTAAATAACGTAGGTGCCACAGTGAATAAAAGGTATGCTTAACAATTGGGTAATGATGCTTGAACAATGAGAGCTGAATGCCGAAGGGGAAACCCATGGCTTCCTCAAACTCATGTATCCTGACAGGAAGCTCAGGTCGTAAGACAGGAAGTAGAGAAGGGGCACCTGTCTGTGTGTGTTCTCACCCCATACATGCCATTTTCGTATTTCAAACCCTCACCACACACTACAGCAGAGTTTAAAACATCTTTTAAAGATTGATAAACATGTTTACATGAGTGTACGCTCCCTTGATAGCCATGTAAACAGACCACATTGATATTGTTCTGAAGCTGACATAATTCTGACAGGCGCTTTGTGTCGAGCCAAATGCCACTTGCAGTGCAGATTAGTGTATTTGTGAGCGTAGCATGCGGGTTGATGGGTGCCGAAGCCAAATGCCGGACACAGTTCGATGGAAAGCCGTGACAGAAATACTGCCCCAAATCTGAGAATGGCAGGAAGGGGCCTATTATTCTGAGCCATTCTCTTCAGCGTTGGCCCATACGACGCCTGGAGCCTGTCTGCCATGAACTCGCTTCCCAGGATTTCCGACTCACGGCCGGGGCTCCGACTAAAAGCCAAATATTTCACTCCAGAGACGCACAAGACTTCCTCATATAGGATGCACTTGCTTGTCTCTCTGTGACCTTAAACACTAATAAAGCACCTATAATATGACTTTGGAGTCAAAAGTCCACAATCCTAGGATATCGTCGGTTTGTGGCTGTTCGTTCTTCCATTGACAGGAAAAATAAACAGATGCCCGTTTGTCTCGGATAGAGTGGATAACAATGAAAAAGAAGTAGATTATTTACTCAGGAGTTAATTGTTTCAGGTTGGCACTGAAATGCAACCTCCATGTGCTCGAATCCAGAAAGACATCAAAGGAAATGTATGAGGTTAGATTAGATATAATCTTCAAATCTTGGTTGGTGTTTGATCAGCAAGAAAATGAAAGTTATCATCAGTAGATAACTAGTTTATTTTTGATTAGCAAACACTTTTCATTCATTCCAACCCCATTCACTAATCACGAGAACACCCCTCGGGTAACTGAAATAACATGAAAGTGATGATGGTGCTAGATTATGATCTCAGTAACTTCCTAAATTCTTATACGACTTTTGTTGCAGATGTTGTGTTAGAACTGCTTAAAAACCAGTTTAAACCAGCATAAGGTGGTCAGACTGGTCTATTTTGCTAGTTTTAGAAAAGTTTTGAGCCCTTGTCAGATATTCCAGACTTGATGACCAGAAAACAACTTTAAACTGGTTTAACAGTGAATCCTGGTTCTCATGTTAATAAATAAATTAATAAAATAAATATCCATGTTTTCCCAATCATTTTACTTGCACTACAGTTGAATTTAACAGGACAAATGTTTGATTGCCCTGAATCTAAAGCAGGTCAGTGTACTCTCAAGGAAGAGTCCGAGCTGAGGAAGCCGGTGCCCGGGCAACAGTGTCTGTTGCCATGAAGCAGTTAACTTGGTTTTAAAAAGGCAGTTTGCAAGTGACTAAGGGCAGCCTTGTGTTCAGAGAAGGGCTTGAGATTGTGGCTGTTGCTGTTGTTTTCATTGTGTGCTTGGGACTCGGGGAGGGTAAGAACAATAATGCATGTAATGCTGATTTTGGAACGGGTCCACCCAGCTTTTCCCAGGCTGGCCAGCCTTGGGAACCACTGATAGCATGGCACATCAGGGCTGGGCCCCTCTCGCCGGGCCTAGGGGCAGGGCCGCCCGCCTTCTCCAAGCAAGCATGTTTGGGATGAAAGGAATCCTTCCTCCTGCCTGGGAATAGAAGAAACACACACAAACATCCACAAACGCTTGCGCTAAGTTGTGTCCCAGCGTTGGACTTACTTTGGCCACATGCTATGAGAAGTCTCAGAGGTGACAGTGACGAGCTTGTAGCTCCATGCTGCCCGACAGCAGACTTGGCAGAGGCCATATTCCGGTTTTTGTTTTGTAATTCTGCCCCGGACTGATATCACTGGCACTTGTTTTCTGTCAGCCAA
The DNA here is from genome assembly GCF_023724105.1 of Carassius gibelio. Classification (NCBI taxonomy): domain Eukaryota; kingdom Metazoa; phylum Chordata; class Actinopteri; order Cypriniformes; family Cyprinidae; genus Carassius; species Carassius gibelio. Next base: position 6,809,968 of record NC_068415.1, read on the forward strand.
GGATGAAACTCAAAAACAATCAGAATAGGAGTGAAAGTTGCGTTTCACAGTAATATACATTACCGGTCATTAGTTTGGAATAATTCAGATTTTTTTTTTTATATATATAATAATTTTTCACACTTCCAAAGAAATATCTTATGCTAAAGAAGAATGTGTTTATTTGATCAAAAATACAGTAAAGTTGTGAAATATTTTAATTTAAAACAACTTTATTTTAATATATTTTACAATGAAATTTCAATACAATTAATATTATATATATATATATATATATATATATATAATATATATATAATATAATATTTCTCCAATCTCAGTGATGATTTTTATATGTTTAAAGTTATCATAAATTGTAATATTGTAATATAAATTGTCAAAAACAATAAAAAAAAATCTAAACATGCATCTTTCTACGTTTGTTTAAATTATCATTTTTTACTTTTTTTTTTGCATTTGTGTTAAGGGTGACTCTGTAACATGTCCAAGGTCTACAGATGAACAAAGCATTTTTATTTTATTTTGAATTTTCATAATATTTTTCATATGCAACAGACAGATCAAAACAAAACTACAGGGCTTCGTGTTTGTCTGCACTCCTGTCAGTATTTTCACTATACTGTACTGTCTTTATTTATCCTAAAAAGAACTTTGAAAATTCTTGAATGGGCATATCCATCAACAGGTGAAAACGAGGGAAAGTCCAGGTCTGTGAAACTGGACTGACTGCTTTAATTAGCCCTTATAAACTTTAGGTCACACATGGGAGAGCTGCAGCCTGCCCTGGGCTATGAGAGACTGTTGACAGCTTGATTGGAGCTATCTGTGGCGAAGACTGGATCTGGTGCAGGGTGTTAAAGGCAATGGGTGATGCAGAAACCTGTCAGCAGTACAGAGGTTTGTGTCTTTATATTAGTCACTATATTAAGGGATGATAACATTTTTGCACAGTTAAATTACACAGATTATTGTTGTTGTTGTTTTGTTTAATCGCAAAATATCAAAGCAGTACATTCCCTTTTAACCAACTGGTCTCAAGTTCTCAGACCCTTGGTGCATACAGGTAACACTAACAATATAACATTAAATACAGAAAATAAAAAATAAAATATAATATTATATTTTATATATATATATATATATATATATATATATATATATATATATATACATACATACACAGTACAGACCAAAAGTTTGGACACACCTTCTCATTCAAAGAGTTTTCTTTATTTTCATGACTATGAAAATTGTAGAGTCACACTGAAGGCATCAAGGGCTATTTGACCAAGAAGGAGAGTGATGGGGTGCTGCGCCAGATGACCTGGCCCCCACAGTCACCGGACCTTAACCCAATCCAGATGGTTTAGGGGTGAGCTGGACCGCAGACAGAAGTCAAAAGGACCAACAAGTGCTGAGCATCTCTCTGGGAACTCCTTCAAGACTGTTGGAAGACCATTTCTCCTCTTGAAGCTCATCAAGAGAATGCCAAGAGTGTGCAAAGCAGTAATCAAAGCAAAAGGTGGCTTCTTTGAAGAACCTACAATATGACATATTTTCAGTTGTTTCACACTTTTTTGTCATGTATATAATTCCATATATAATTTCACGTGTTAATTCATAGTTTTGATGCCTTCAGTGTGAATCTACAATTTTCATAGTCATGAAAATAAAGAAAACTCTTTGAATGAGAAGTTTCTGTACTATATATATATATATATATATATATATATATATATATATATATATATATATATATATATTTATATATATATATATATATATATATATATATATATATATATATATATATATATAGTACAGACCAAAAGTTTGGACTCAACTTCTAATTCAAAGAGTATGTATGTATATATGTATATACGGTATGTGTATATATATGTATATATATATATATATATATATATATATATATATATATATATATATATAGTTTTTAGAAATTCTTGGATGGTATGACATAAAATCATAATTGTAAAATCCAAAGTATAATGTTTATATAATAATTAAACTGTTTATATAAATATTTGATTGCAAGTTATTTTAGTTTATAATTTTATTACATAAATGTACTTTTATGTATTTATTTTTGGTCTTGATGGTTGTTCTCAAAAATCTCTTAGTTATGCATAGAAGCATTATTGTTAAATGCAAATACATTTATTTCTTTTTGAGTATATATGATAATTTGAGTAAATGAATGAATGAATTTGTGCTGTAATGTTGCAGTAATGGTATACGTGAAAGGTCACAAGCTGCCCTCTTCCACAAAGCCATCTTGATATTTCTAAGGTTTTATAACATGTTAGTTAAATTGGATATACAACAAACAAACAACGTGAAGACTAGGGTTAGGAGCTGTGGCAGCAGTGGTGGGGATGACGCTCGGCTCGCGGTAACCTCCCAGTAGCAGCGGCCCTGCCGGCCCTCCCTGTGTTCCTGGCCGTCTCTCACATGGTGATTGGGTTTCAGCACAGGGCTCAGAGCTGTGGGAACGAGTCATCACACTGGCGGCCTGCCTGGGAGACTGTGCTGCGCTCCACCAGGGGGAAGGCACATGACAAGTGGGGTTTTGTAAGCCCAAACAATGTGCCATCTTCACTGTTTAACCCAGGAAATTCACTACAGCTGGAGCCTCCAAACAGATGAGAAGCCCATGTGTGAAACTGTGTCTGTCTGTGTCTATGCAGATATTCCTGAACAACTTTGAATACATTTATAATCGTGATATCAGTGTTTACTGAAACATTTTAAAGGACTTTCATTATGTCCACTATTTAACATGCTGCGCTCATTTAAAAAAAAAAAAAGCTATGAAAACTTAGATTTTACCATTAAAGTGCTGTCTTGTCAAATATAGGTCCGTTATACAGGATGTTTTTTTTTTTTTTTTTTGCTTTACTGCATATGGTAAGGTTACCCGTAAAGATTTACCATAGTTTTGTTGTTGTTGTTGTTCTTAACAAGCATTTTCATAGACACAAGATTAAAATAAGGTTTTCTTTTTACCCGTAAGGATTTACCATAGTTTTGTTTTTGTTGTTGTTGTTGTTCTTAACAAGCATTTTCATAGACACAAGATTAAAATAAGGTTTTCTTTTTTTTTCTTTGTAAACATATAAGTAGGGCTGAACATACGTTTTAAAAACGTTTTGGAAACCTAAAAGTGAAAATCGTTTAGCAATGAGCATGGCGAAAAGAAATCACGTGAGGTAAAACCAACTTGAGCTCGAGCGTCGTTAAATAATCGTTCCTTGCTTTTCGCGTTAATATGATTCTTAACAAAACAAAATATAACATAAATCGTTAGTTAGATATTTGACAGGTCAGCCAATGAGCGCTAACCCGATTTGGCACGCGTGAGATGAATTTCAAAAAACTGCTGACAGAAGTGTCTTCCTTAAACTCATCAAATAATTCGTACACTCTGCTTCCTCATCTGAGCCTTGCCAGAAACCCTTTACCTAGATGTCCTGCTTTATCTGCACACTGGCCAAGCTCTGTCAGGCTCTGAAACACCGTCGCCTTTCTTGTGCGAAGTGTTTCTCACGCTTCTGGGGCCCTCGGGTGCAGAGCGCGAGTGCTGAAGCTGGGCTGAGTCGATTATCAGGGGAATGAAGTTTGAGACCTCCATTCGGCGACTCGGGGCGTGTTTTCTTTTTACGGTGGGTGTTCCCAAAGCAGCACGAGGGCGTGAATGTGAGAGTGAGTCTCCAGCGGTTCGTGGGAAAGACGCTCAGAGGGTTTGGTGACTGTACCTGTGCACACTGCATCATGAAGCGGCCTTGTGAGGACAGCACGTCCGACAGCGACATGGACGAAACTATTGATGTGGGCAGCGAGAATAACTACTCTGGGTAAGCGTGCATGGGAACCACAGCTTGTTTGCTGTTCTGTTTCTGAGGATTCACTTTTTACATGCTATTTTAAGATAGTATTTCTTTTGGACATTATATCAAATATTATATTAAATATATAAAATGCACATGGTAATTACATGTATTATAACTAAATATGTTTTATAAAAAGCCTATAAAATATAATTACAAAGAAATAAAATATAATTAATAATGCAGTTTATGGTTTTGATGTTCATAAATACTTGAACAAACATTAGGCTCTGTGGTGCTCAACAGGTCGATAGCTTACTATAGTCAGAAATGTCACTGAATCGTGTATCAGAGAAATTTAAACTTAATATTTTTTCATATATAATGACTGTCTGTACATAAACAGCTGTATTTAACCTAAATACCATTATTAATTTATATACTGTCATGTGACCTAAAGATTTTGTTAATGTGGTAGGATTTAATTTAAGTTATAGATCAAACTGACTACATTAGCTTGTACCAGCAATCATTTTTATGTTAGATCGAGTAGAAATTTTATTTGCAATTTGTAATTGCATGTTGCCATTTTTTACAGAAACGCTTACATGTTACTTAACAGTATTGTGAGATGTTAAAGACATTTCTAACTATTTGAATGTAGGCTATACATATTATTGAGCTTTTAAGCATTATATTAAGGAATTTTTTTGTTTGTTAATAGCTTAACGTTGATATAAAGAATTTTTAATAATTATCACTGTCAAGCATTTAACCTAAAATATGTTGTATGTGGTAAGACAAAAATAACTGGTTTTGTTAGTCAAAAATCAAAAATAATTTAATATGACTGAATAAAAATACAAATAAAAAGTAACTTTTGGTAACATTTATAAACTCTTTATACAGTGCACTGATAAGTTTTCATCCCCCTTTCCCCCCCAAAGTCAAAGCAACGGTTCGTTTATAAAATGTGGCTCACCTTCCACAACATCTCAAGTCATGGCTAGAAAGAAGCGGAGAGGGGTAATTCCAAACTTTTTTATATATATATATATTTGTTAAAATCTTTTAAATATTTTTTTAAACTCCTAATACATTACTCTCTGATAATTTGTAAATATATTGCAGATCATTGAGAAAAGACGAAGGGACCGAATAAATAATAGTTTATCAGAGTTGCGTCGTCTGGTGCCAACAGCATTTGAGAAACAGGTGAGTAGATATTTCTGCTTCAGCCCTTGCATGTTTTTTACACACACACACACACACACACACACACACACACACATATATATATATATATATATGCAAAGTAGAAGTTCTAATAATAATAATAATTATAATAAATAAAAAGTAAGTGGAAGAGGATGTTGTCAAAGCTATCATATTAAAAACACTTATCCTCACATATCCTATTGCTTCTCCCAAGGGATCTGCCAAGTTAGAGAAGGCGGAAATATTGCAGATGACAGTGGATCACTTGAAGATGCTCCAGGCCACGGGAGGAAAAGGTAGTCTGCTTGTCATTGGCTCCCGTTTTGCACACCACATAACACTGCAGTGAAATCTGAGTACAGAGTTCCCTTTTGACCAGATTAAAGTGGAAATCAATGTTAATGGTAGGATTGAACTCGTGGGAAAGTGCCGGCAGGACAAAAGAAGCACTTGACCCTGGGATTGTGTTTGCTTTCATAAATCCATGGGAGGGGAGTGGGGCCACATTCACAGGCTGCACTGTTGGGGGTTTGTTAGGGCTCTCCAATGAGTGTTAAAACCGAAGCACTGGGGAGACAAAACAAACATACAAACAGGTCAGGTCACAATCCCGGTCTGCTTAGGTTTAGCCTCTCGAGCACAGTGAGGTTACATTTTACTCATCATGATAAAAGCTTCAAATCAAGTCACCTTTATTTATTTAGCACTTGAACTGTTTCACACCAGCTTCATGGTAATAAGTAGGAAAATAACAGAATCAGAGATGCAAACTTCAAATTCAACATCTCTTGAAAAGCAGCTCTACAGAAACAATAATGTCATTAATCAGCTCATCAGTTCCGTGTTAATTCAGTTCAGTTCAGTACCTGTGAAAAGTTAAATTATGAAATTAGTTCAATTCAGCTATAAAGCAGCTCTACACAAGACAATAGTGTCTTTATTTAGCTCGAGTCAGTTCAGTGTTGATTCATTTTAATTCAATCATACTGTAAAAATTGTAAATTATGAAATTAGTTCAATTCAGCTCTGTAGAACACAATGGTGTTATTATTGAGCTCAACTGTTGATTCATAGTTTAGTAAAAGTGTCACTGTTCTAAGTAAGTTCAGTTATAAAAACAGCTCTATAAGAGATAGTAGTGTCATCATTCAGCTCAATTCAATTCAAGTTTTGTTCACATCCATTGGTGTCAGTGCAGTCAAATTGATAATGCAGTATAACAGAATATGAATATGAAGTGTTTTTTAAACAAATATTTTTAATTGTTCTCTCTCACACTCTCTCAGGATACTTTGATGCTCATTCTCTGGCCATGGACTTCATGAGCATCGGCTTCAGGGAGTGTCTCACTGAAGTGGCGAGGTATTTGAGCTCCATTGAAGGTCTGGATTCCAGCGACCCCCTCCGCGTCCGCTTGGTTTCTCACCTCAGCAGCTGCGCCTCGCAGAGGGATGCGGCCGCCATGACCACATCAATGGCCCATCACCAGCAGGCCCTCCACCCACATCACTGGGCCGCCGCTTTGCATCCCATCCCAGCGGCGTTCCTGCAACAAAGCGGACTTCCGTCCTCAGAGAGTTCCTCTAGCAGGCTGTCTGAGGTTCCTCAGAGGGGTGCAGCCCTGCTGACCTCCTCCTTCACCCACAGTGACACCGCGCTCAGAGCGCCCTCTACTGGCAGCCTTGCTCCTTGTGTACCGCCACTATCCACCTCGCTGCTTTCGATATCGGCGACCGTTCACGCGGCGGCCGCTGCTGCAGCGGCGCAAACCTTCCCTCTAACGTTTCCCGGAGGATTCCCGCTTTTCAGCCCCAGTGTAACGGCATCTTCAGTGGGTTCTTCCTCCGTGAGCCCTTCCGTTTCCACATCCACCACATCCCAACAGAGCAGCGGAAGAAGCAGTAAACCATACAGACCATGGGGGACTGAAGTGGGAGCGTTTTAAGTGTTGGATTTGCTCTTGTTGAATCTGGACGTCTTCCACACTTTGTACATAAAGGAAAGAAAACAGCTATTGTGCCTGCTTTGGTCAGCACTTTGGGTTTTTTTCTTTACACTTGTGCACATATGTAACATCAAAGATAAGCCAACTTTCTGGAAGGGAAAGAAAGACTGACTTTACACTTCAAGCTGTGTTGAAATCCATAACAATGGAAGAGCAATTTTCATTTTTGAAGAAAAAATCAGTTACTGTTTAACTTCATGTAAAGGGCTGTACTGTGTGACAGTGCCTGCATAAACACTGCTAATATGCTGCATTTGAGATCTATGATTTGATATTTCTACATAGAAAAAGCATGTGATTTTAACAAACATACAGTAGCATTAGAGTAAAACAGAACAGCTTGTTCAAAGACAAACCAAAGGTTTTGCAGATAATCACTAAAGTGAGGTGTGAATCAGTTTTGTAATCTATGATTTAACAATCCAGTTTGTAAATCTGTATATGTGTAAGATTGTAACTAGAGTTTATATTGAAATTAGACAGATGAGTTGGTATGATGCACTTCAATCACTACTGTTTTTTGGGGGGGGAGACAGGATCTTCTCCGCTTTACACAATAGGGCTACTGAATTAAAAAAAAAAATAACATTCACTAATACTCATATGTGAGATTTTCTACTACTGTAACTTTGTTACCTTTTTAATAACCCTACCACACTCTGTAAGATGTAACCATTTTCTATGCAAAAAAAAAAAAAAAAAAAAAAAAACAGATGTCCCTGAAGAAACTGCGTGTTTTTTTTATTCTGACACATATGCCATAAAACCATCATTCCATTTGCTTTCACCACAACAGATCGTGGAATTTTATGAGAGAAAGTAATTGTTTTCCCAGAGCATAATTTGAGTTCTTGAAATTGTATGGTGGAAAAAAAATATTAGTGTTCTTTTATGTGTTTTTCTAATAATGCAGAAGAATCCAATGAAGTGAAACAAACAACTGCAATTATAAGTGCCACTTCAACAGTCATAAATCTGTCGAAAAAACTTTAAAGACATACTCCACCCCAAAATGAAAATTTTGCTATTAATCACTTTACCCCCATGTCGTTCCAAACCCGTAAAAGCTTTGTTTGTCTTTGGAACACAATATAAGATATTTTGGATGAAAACCGGGAGGCTTGTGACTACCAGTTGACTGCCAAGTAACGACACTGTCAAAGTCCAGAAAAGTATGAAAGACCGTCAGAATAGTATCGTCAGAATAGTCCATCTGTCATCAGCGGATCAATCTGAATTTTATGAAGCTTCGAGAATACTTTTTGTATGTGAAGAAAACAAAAATAACAACTTTATTCAACAATTCACCTACTCTGCATCACCGTAACACAATTTTGTAGAATATCCGCTGAGCGCAAGCAGCGTATGGAATAGTGTTGAATAAAGTTGTAATTTTTTTGTTTCCTTCCAGTACAAAAAGTATTCTCATCGATTCATAAAATTAAGATTGAACCAGTGATGGACTATTCTGACAATGTTAGTCAGGGTGGACTATCCCTTTAAAGTTTGCTACAAACACATTATGAATAAAACACACACCAACATTCAACATTGTTACATAATCACCATCAATTTTACATTTTTGTTTGTAAAACTTTCAATGCCAAATTTGACACTGCAATGATTTCAATTATCACTGTAACATTTTAGATAACATAAAATATGTTTAATGTGGTAACATCTATGGTTTTGTTGGTCAAAAATATATTAAAAAGTAGTTTTTAAAAGTATCTACAAACAACTTTAAAGTAAGCTAAAAAAAAATCTTCTTTTGTTTATAAAATCTGACTATGCCAAATTTGTTGATGCTGCAACCATTTCTAAGTAACCTTTAAGAAGTTCTCATTTGATGTTTACTGTTATTCAAAGACAAGGTCCCTCAAGGTCCCCCTTGGTCCCTCAGGGACAGCTCAAGTCAAAACTTATGTAGCTATTCTGGCGGGCGTGAACAAACCATCGGTCGCACTGCAGTAGTGTGTGCCACATGAAAGCACAACAACACCAGTCACTCCTCCCCAAGATGGGTCTTTATGCAGGCCTAATCCACTCCCTTTATGCCAGGGTCTGTTAGACAGATTTACATTAGTAAATCACTGTCACACCATTAAATTCCTTAAGAGAAAAAGTATCAGCATTTCCAAGTGAATGGGGATTAAGGCAAACAGCGCCTGCTACCCACCGGCAATCATGGGAAAAGTGCGGGGCCATAAATCCGCCGGTTATCTGCTTTAGAGCGGCTGGTTCTCACGCCGGGCCCCTGCCTTTGAAGTGGCCGTCATATATCAAGGGCGCACATGATCTCCCCAAAACATCACACAGGCAAAGAGTCAGCGGTGTGAACATGGTCAGTAAGCCTGTCAGCTTCATTAGTTTCCACACATAAAAATGGTTTAGCTACTACAAGATGTGTTTCATGCTCCAGGCCGCAGGATAAAAGCAGCATAGATATGATCATAGCTCACATAGATCATATTCTAGGCTCGGGGGAACAGGATCAGTCATTTTGACTTTTTAACCTGAACTGTTTGGTATTATCTGTAACATTTAATACACTGAAGAGGATGTATTGAGCATATGAAAGTAAATTTTAAGAGAATATATCTGCTTATCTAGCCTCTTGTTTATAATTGCAAAACATAAAGATTATGATTAATGAACTGTCCTCCCACATTTTTAAAACATAATAGAAGCAAACCCATAGATAGATAGATAGATAGATAGATAGATAGATAGATAGATAGATAGATAGATAGATAGATAGATAGATAGATAGATAGATAGATAGATAGATAGATAGATAGATAGATAGATAGATAGATAGATAGATAGATAGATAGATATTCAATACCATGGTAAATATCAAATGGTTTTTCCTGCACTTTACCACCACAGTACGTTTTGTATAGGAATTACCCGCCAGCATTATTAACATAAAAAAAAAATTAAGAGAACAATTCCCTCATTATGTTTAATCTTGATGTCACTATAACTGAAAAGACAACAAATGTGTCTTCACTAGAGAAATGCTGCCATCTGGTGCGAGATCATTTTAAGGCGCAGATTGTTTTTCATTTAGTCACTCGTTTGTGCAGACTACGTGCAATTAGCATTTTTCAAAATATTTCCTGTAGTAGTTTCTATTTTATAAAATCACATAGAATAAAAAGGAAAATAAATAACACGATACATTATATATTAAACTGTGTTCAAGACGTCATCCTCGTCTGGCCAATCACAGCTCCGCGTTTTTTCACGCAGTCAAAACACGGAAGTAAACATATGGTATACACATGTTTTGCGCTAAATGTAACAACATTGCAAACGCATCGGTTTCCTGATGTAATTTACCGTTTTATTGATGGTTGAGAATTTATCAAGCTTTCGCCGTTCTCGACAAATGTTTGGCGTTTTACCACGAAATAGATTATTTATCGTGAATACATTTTTGGTGGACTTTGGAGTTAGTAAAGAGTATGAAGTCGTTTAAATTTCCAGGCCGTCATGGATATGCAGTGGAGATTTCACCTTTTTTGGCTTCTACGATCGCCTGTGCGTCATCGCAGTATTATGGAATAGCAGGTAATATTTGGAATATTGCATGAACATACATAAATGAAACTGGCATAAATGCCAATGAAAACTCTTCGTGTCTTTTAGGATGTGGGACACTGTTTGTGCTGGAGCAGAGAGAGCCAGATGTTTCACTTGTGAGGAGGTAATTTGTTGGCCTCTTTTAAGACTTACTTTTTTTTAATACAGTGTTTTTACACACACACACACACACCCACCCACACACACACACACACGTCTGTAAGGATAGGACAATATTTGACCGAAATACAACTATTTTAAAGTCAGCAATCTGAGGATGCAAAAAAAGAAAAATGAAAGAAAAAAATATATATTATATAATTATTATTATTTTTTATTATTATTATTATTTTTATTAATGTATTTATTTGCAGCAAGTAATTAGAATATAGGGTAAATTTCTTAATACATATTTAAGGCCACCGTAGATGCATGCAGAGTGTCAAGAAGAAGTGGAGATGTGACTGATCATTAAATAGAGGTTGAGGATCTTTTTGTCTCATACACAGTTTTGACTGGAATGACGGTCTCTTCGATGTGACATGGAGCGAGAACAATGAACATGTGCTGGTGACGGGAGGAGGTGATGGATCTTTGCAGATCTGGGACACTGCCAACCCCCAAGGTCCTCTGCAGGTGCTGAAAGGGCACACACAAGAGGTGAGTTCACACCCTCAGTAGTTTATTATAAAGCTCCCTGCATTTAGCACTTCATAACTTCTGAACGGCAAAACATCTGACCTTGGTGTAGGTGTATTCAGTAGACTGGAGTCAGACACGGGGGGAACACCTGGTGGTATCGGGATCGTGGGATCACACAGCCAAAGTGGTAAGTGGAGACTTAGTTCAATTCTTAACTAATGCTAAAAATGCAGCTAACCTTTAAAATGAAGATGAAACTCTTTTTTTTCTGTGTACTGGGGATCAGACATACTGGAAATGTTGTTACTTGTTGACATAAAATGAGCGTCATGGTTGTCCTGTTTTGCACACAGTGGGATCCGGAGCGATGTCAGTTAGTGAACTCCCTGCAGGGTCATGAGGGTGTCATCTACAGCACAATCTGGTCTCCTCATATCCCAGCATGCTTTGCTTCAGCCTCAGGTAGGAAAATGAGCTGTATCTGTCTTTCCATGAAGTTTGGAAGGATTGCTGCTATACTTTTGAAAGTGACAGTGTTGGGATGCAGATATTAGAGAAGACTACAGATATTATAGGGTGATCAGAAATGCATAACAAAATGGTACCATGTGGCATGTCAAAACAATCAGAATTCGAATATGCCGTATTGCTAGGTATGTTTATACAAATGAAGAATTTATTTGGTGAAAGAAGCTTCCACAGCACAAACAGAATGACTACGACAAGACACAAATAATACAAATACTAAAAATGTTAATAGACCATGAGTTTTATTTCTAAGAAAAGCATGTACTGATAAAATCTTTATTAAAATCTTATTAGACAACAAGTCCATTTTACCAGTTGAAGGATTGTTTTGCTTATTATATTGTGAGGGATGGGAGAGGACAGGAAATTAAGAGTAGAAAAGGGAAAATGGGATTGTGAAACCATGTTATTTTAGCATCACTTAGGTATTGTTATAGTTTTATTAATATTTTGGTATTATATTTATATATTTTATATAATTTTAGATGAGGTAATTTCAAGTTACATGTATTAAAAAAGGGGAAATATTGCTTTGGGAACTAGCTGAGATAAAATATATAACTTTTTTATTTATTTATGTAATTTCAGTTTATTTTATTAGATGTCTTGATTTTGCTGTAATATTTGGCTCATTAAAATTGCATCACAGGCAAATTTTACACTAGAGAACAAATTACACTAAATATGGAAATACAGTTTGTCTTGATATGTAGCACCATTTTACATTCTCATTCCCCTCAATACAACTGACAAATTTTCTTTCTAATAATAAGACAAAATTTAGTTATAGCAGAAATTACATTTTGGTGGAGATTGAGATTGTATAATATTTTAATATATATATATATATATATATATATATATATATATATATATGTATATGTATATGTATATGTATATGTATATATATAAAATCTTTCACCCCAAGAGGTCAGCAGTGAGCTACTACCATCCTTTGGAGCTTGCAGATGCCCTTTAATTTACATTTTTCTTTTAATTTTGATAAGTTTTGCATTCATTTAGTCCAATTAATTATAAAATAAAATACCGTTATTCATGCACACATGTACAAAAATCCCTTTCTTTCAAAAGACAAAACAAAACATATAGGTGTTAATATGAATAAGTAATCTGCTATAAAATCTTTAATTGACCTTATATAAATAATCTTTCACCCCAAGAGGTCAGCAGTGAGCTACTACCATCCTTTGGAGCTTGCAGATGCCCTTTAATTAACATTTTATTTTAGTTTTGCATTAATTTAGTCCAATTAATTAGAAAATAAAACAGAAATAAAATACAGTTATTCATGCACACATGTACAAAACAATCCCTTTCTTTCAAAAGACAAAACAAAACGTATAGGTGTTAATATGAATAAGTAATCTGCTTTTTGTTGCAAGTAAATAATATCTTTAATTGACCTAGTAGCCCTAGTTTTGATACATTTTGTGCTTGGCAACTGCATTCATAGTAGAAATTTCTGCATAATCATGATTGCATAACAATGGGTGTTTTTTAAATCATACTCCGAGTCTACACAGTAATCGGTGTGTTTGGCCTTGTGTAAGGAGGAGTCACAAGGGTCTCACGAGTTCACATCTCTCTCAGATGTAGCAGAAACTGGTGACTGCATTACAACTCTAAATGCTTCTTTCTTCAGTGTAGCACCAAAAGGAGAATTGCATCTTTTTATAATGCATTTTATGCATGACTTTTGTCAAGAGTCAAGGGCCGCTTATAGTGCATCAGGCAAGAATGACTAACTGTGAATGCATATACACTCACACAACCCATCTATGGTTCCTTGAGAGATCATGTACAGGATACTCATCCATGTTCCTTTGTATTAATTTGGCCCCCTCTTCAGGAGCTGTGGTAAGTATGATACCCTCCTGTGCTGATGGAGGACACTTTTCTTTTGCTATAGTATGTTGATACCACGTGTGTAATGAGATGTGTCTGAAAATCAATACTAAACCCTAGCACCGTGGCAAACGCTGAATGTGATCATGGCAAAAGTGGTTTCTGTGAAATGCTACTTCAGCAGAAGACGTTTAAGTAATAGATATGCTAGCTTTTCTCATCACAGAAACCTCTTATATAAGCATACAACAAAAAGCCAGCATCAGGTTTATGCTTTCCACAAATATGGCAGCTTTCCAGCACAGTTTTAAGAAGACTGATTGTGGCTTTCTGCAAGCTTTATGTTTATAAAGAACCTCTTTCATGTCTTTTCGACACACAAAAGCCAAATTGTAGTTTTGTGGGAAAATATTTCATGATTCTTCTAACCAGTATTTGCGTAGACGCTGATGTCAGACAACATGACGTCAAATAATTAAACCACCATAGCTCACAGGTTTTGGTAAGATGAAAAATATACTGAATTTTCAGGTTCATGCTGTGTCATATAATGTTGATATGGTTGTATGAATATATAAACAAATATAAATACTAAAATTCTGGTTAGAAACGTTGAAAAAAAATCAACTCTCTTAATAAGACATTATGTCATTATCCCTCTGTACATTAAAAAAACAGTTTCATCACCTCCCTTTCTCAGAGATATCACTTCCTCCTGGCTGGGATGCCGGGAAATCTTTAATGCAAGATGCTTACATGCCAACAATCTCAGTAAGTGATCTGTTCTGTAATAATTAAAATAGAAGTGCCTAGAGCGGACCACATATCACAGTTATTATTAAACTCGAGCTCATTGAAATATTGAAATACTAAATCTTCCTCAAACCCTTCAAACACTTTTCTCTGAAATCTACAAGCTGCCTCCTACGTACATGTTAAGACCCTTTTTGTGATGTTTTCTGATATGTCATCGTCAACTGGAGTGGTGTAGCTTTGGATTTGAATAAATTATTTTCAGACAGTTAATGGTGACAGGGTTTACTCTGTATTAGGATTATCATAATTAAAAAAATGTGCTTTTATGTATTTTTATGGTGGATTTTTATATTTAAGTCTGCATCTATGACAAAAAAAAATAAAAAATATAAATAATAAAATAATCTAAAATAATCAGATCTATACATAAAGGTATTTTAAAACTGTTAAAAAAAATTATGAAGGCATAACAAAGAAGCTTAAATCTGTTTTAATTAAAATCATATTAGAGCCCATAGGTGAAATGCAGTCTCTTTGTCCTGATGCTGATGTTAGCAGAAAATGGAACCATACAGCAGTATATTGTGATACAAAACCACTTTTCCTAGAGCACTTGAAAGTGTTTATGTGATAGGCTTAATTTATTGTCACTCCCTGCGGGTCGCATTTCAGAGTGGCTTTTATTTATTCCATTAGTTGGAGATCTTCAAATCAATAAGGGTTACAATAGTCATTGGCACAAGCCTCCTGAGATGTAATTAACTAAAGTAGGGCTATTCATTTAAACAACGAGCTATTGGATCGTCAAGTAAATGCCACATACTTTGAAGCCATTGAGAAACTGAGATTCATGTTTTGTGTTAATCTTATTTGGACTTTTTAATATCTTACCTGCATATTTCCTTCCAGTCCGGTTTATATGCAAGATGAGATGCATAACATCTTTTGTTTTTGTTTTTTTGCAATAGTAATAATGATGCTTAACTTGAAGAGTAAATATTAAAGGGATAATCCACCCAAAAATGAGTTGTTCATCCTCATGTCGTTCCACTGAATTCCATTGTATGGAAAAAAAATGAGTAGAAATCAATCAGATTTAAAACTCTTTGGATATCAACACTGGGGTCAAAATACAAAATATATATTTTTTGTGCTCAGCATAAGAAAGAAATGCATACAGGTTTGGAACGACATGAGGTTGAGTAAATAATGACAAGAGTTTTTATTTTTGTACGAACTATCCCTTTTAAGTTGGGTGTGTGTGCTTTCCAGATTTTCATTAATATGGTTATGCTGTGTTTATGCGGTGCTCACTTAATGTGTTACGTATAGCTATTTATTGATTTTTTTAGGTTATTCAAAGTGGGACCTGCAGTTCTGGGAACATGTGCAAATTTTCTACCAGGTTATTAATTCTACATTTATGCTTAGATCTATGAATACTTTTGCACCGTATACATCAGAGAAACCCCCAGTGACTGATTCTTGAGTCTTTTGCTGTTTGTTGATACTGCTAACGTTGCAACATGTAGTGACTTGTAAAAAGTGAATGTCTAGGACCATTTACTGCTTACTCCAGAATAGAAATGCTGTGCTTCAAGAAAAAGGTCAGATAGAAGGCGTAAAAGAGATACGACACGAGAAATTCCCTGTAGAAATCTGTGGCCTGTGCAGTATAGAGGACCGGCCATCAGTGCCTTGACCTGGGTCCATTCATGCTCACTGTAAGTGGCACTTGAAATGACTGTTATGGTTCAGGGGAGTGAAGACCAGGAGTTTATATGAGAAATTTTGTGACTTTTTAGAAGATTTAAAACTCTGACACTTGAAACTCCTCTCTGTCACTAGGGGATGGGACACTGCGAGTGTGGGATGTGAAGGCGGGATCGTGCAGGCTGGCTGTCCCAGCGCACAAGGCTGAAATCCTCAGCTGTGATTGGTGCAAATATGACCAGGTGACTATTTCATTCACTCACTGTGATACAGTTTGTGATAAAAGTGTTTATTGTACTGAACTTTCTCTGAGCACATACAAAAGGCATTACTCCAGTGTTTAGTTTCAGAATTAATTATAATATGCTGATTTGGTGCTCAAGAAACATTTCTTATTATTATGAATGCTGAAACTAGTTGTGCTGCTTAATATTTTTTTTAGGATTCTTTGATGAACGGTAAGTTCAAAAGAACATAATTTATTAGAAATATTTTGTGAAATATTTTTGAAATATCATATTAGGTATTATATTATTTTAAGTAAATATTAAGTATTTTGTAACATAAATGTCTTTAATTTCACTTTTCATAAGTGTGTCCTTGCTGAAACGAAGTTTTAATTTCTAAATATCTTACAGTCTCAGAATTTTGAGTGATTTATAATTATTCTAATAGAAATTGGAATTAAGAAATGTTTTTCTGAGATAACTGTATACCACTTATAACATAGTGCCATGTGTCATGTGACCAATAATCTAGCATGTTGCTTCTATTAAATAAATATGCAGTATATGCACGATAAAGTATATAGTGCACAGTAATATTTAATTCCATTCAGATTGTTATTCCTCTCATATATACTCAGAATATTCTGGTCACTGGAGCAGTGGATTGCAGTCTCAAAGTCTGGGACCTACGTAACGTACGACATCCTGTTGCTCAAATGATGGGCCATTCCTACGCCATCCGTAGAGTAAAGGTATTGTAGTTAGATGGTCAACTTATTCCTAGGATTCTAGTTTAAAAGCTGGCCTGATTTTTTTCACAGAAGTGTGTCAAAATAAAATTTGCAAGGTAATGCAAACGATGTGTATAAGGGGCCATAGTGAGAAATCATAACAGTTCAAAATATTGAGTTGGATGAAGGGTAAAGACTAGAGCTGCCAGTCAGTGTCACATTAGTTTGTTCATTGTTTTGATTAAATTAACAAGTCTGTTTTACATTAATGAGGCATGCAGCAGTGTCTGTCTGTGTAAAACTCACAGCATATTTCTGTACAGTATGTGACAGCTATGGATTTTCGTATATAAACAGATTATCTTTAGGGAACTGCTAAACTGAGTTGGAGAAAATGTGAGCGCTTGAGTGTCCAAACACTTAGCAATTATGTAGATTACAGAGATCGGTGCACTTGACCGGTCTACTGTCAAACCTGTGGACCCAAAACATACACAAATGCTCTGATTTTATGTCACACGAGGAAGCTTATACCTCCAAAAGGAGCGATGGGAATAAAACCCGCCTCAGCTGGGTCATTTGAAATCACAAGCTGTTTCAAGTTAATGGTTTTGCTCTCAGCTTTCAGATAATGTAGAGAAAAATAGCACGTGTGAAATAAGGAGCTATAAACTGTTTATTGCACTGGGAATGCAGGAGTGCTGAGAAGCATGTGATTGAACAGCTTTGAAATGAACACTGTTTATTTTTTATTATATGATTATTATGTCTTCTTATACTGTATCAGTGATAAAGAGGCATATTGTCTTTCTCATATACTGTTCTATGAAAACTCTTCCTGTAGGGTCATGATAATATTGGTGCTGTCATAATTCAGCTGATATCATTAAAACACTCAGGCGGAGGGAGAGTCAATCAATAAAAACGTGTAGATCTCATTTTAAAGTTCATCACATTATTTTAGCTTGCTAATAAGTAAAGATTTTGACTGATGGAATTGATGTAATAATTGAAATTCATTTCACACTAAAGTCTGATTGCAAAAAAAAAAAAAGTCAGATACTTATCCAGTTTATTTTCATATATAAAAGTGACCCATGTCATAAATGAACATTTGGACATTTTTAAACTGGTTGGTCATCTAAAATGCTGAAAGGATTTGTGCCACATTCAGATGTAGTGTAAATATAGCCTAAATGCCAGGTCCCGTTTTAAAGCAGTGTTCATTGTTATTTTTTCTTCAGCAGCCACTGTATATTAATTCCTCTTTTATGTGTTTTTCATTTCTAGTTCTGCCCATTCTATAAGACAGTCCTAGCATCCTGCTCATATGATTTCACCGTCAGGTAAGCCACATTTTTGACCACAGATGCATCTGTCACATTTAATCATTAAATAGCAAATTATAAACTAAATTCAGATTAAGCAACATCACATGAGCAGCAGTGCAGTTCTTCTGAATATCAGCACACCAGCATGGTTACAGTGGTGCCATTTATTTTAGACTGTTCTGTAAATAAGGAGGTAATAAAAAATTGTTCAATTAAACTAGGGCACTGGTAAATAACATGATGAATTCTATAGGATAAAAATTTTACTGAAACAGATCGTCTTCCTTAAAAAAACCCATGAAGTGGATTTCACATTTCTAAAGACCTTCCTGCATTGTCCAAATGCTCATCCATGTTGAAGGCATGAATGAATGAATGGTAAATGGTCTGGGTTGCTGGCACATTACCAGAAGAACAGATGCTTTTGCCATAAAGCTGGGTTTTAAAACCCATTGCTCTCATTTCAGAGTAGACTGGTTTATTTCCTTTTGCAGTGAATGCATTCTGTTAGTGCATGGTTGTGTTTGTATCGAGCGTGGAGCTCATTTTTTAATTGGGGGAATGATCTTTAAAAGGGCTGTCAAGGACATATCAGCAAAAATCACAGTAGTAAAGCAAAAGCAAATGTTTGGCTTAATTTTTGGCTTAAAAAATGCTGCCTAGTTGCTGTCATTTCATAAAGGAGCTCAATAGATTTGCAAATATGCTTTAGAAGTCTTAATAACCTTTAATTGTGATTGAATGTGAAATACATTTTTAGGCCTTTGAAGAACACACAAATTATAGTCTTTAGCAATCTTTTTTCCTACCTCCAGACACCTAGTAATGTTCTTACAAGTGAAGCTCTGCCACATCATTTAAGTTAGATAACTTTTTGTATGTAAAAATTAAGTTGTAATAAAAACACTGCTTCTCATTTATGTTTTTTGTTCTAAAAAACGTGTGACTGACAGTATCGATAAAGCTGAAACTGGAACATTTTTTTTTTAACTAAAGTTAGTCTATTGAACTCCTCCAAACAGGTCAAATGGGAACATCATTATAATTGATAAGGGGATGGATAGTTGTTTTTCTTAAAGAGTGACAACAGGTCTTTGCCTTGGCGGTTGGAGAACAATTACACAGAGTACTTTAACTGTGTTGACAAGCTTTTAAAATGAGAATTGACTCATATTGAGCAGTGGGTGCCACAAGTGGTCTAATTAGAGGTGAGCTTGATTTTCCTTCCGATGCTGTTTGTCACCTCATTGTTTAAACGCTATCTATTCATCTAAGACTGAAGGTGTTTGTCACTAAATGCACCAGCCAATCAGTACTTGGAAAAACACTGCAAGTTTTTGAACTATGATTAAACCAGATCCCTATTAAAACAAGACAATGACAAATTTATTATATTGTTCACACTTCCAAAAAGCTCATTTAGTGGTAAAGTCAAGTCACCTTTATTTATATAGCGCTTTAAACAAAATACATTGCGTCAAAGCAACTGAACAACATTCATTAGGAAAACAATGTAAGTGTATGTATACATTTTTAATATTACTTTTAATATTTTTAATTAAATTGGCTGATAGTAACCATTGACTACAAGTTATGGGTGTGTCCAACTTTATGCAAATGAGTAGAAACACGTTGTGACAACAATCAATGAGAGTAAAGGAAATGTTCAATTTCTATACAAAACAATGCAGTTTATATATAATGTAATGCATTTTAACTCACAATAAACTTCTCATTTATGATCAGATTGTTTATAATGAAGTATACAAGGAGCCAGTTATTACTGTACCTTAGTAACCTTAGAAGTTCTGTTTTATATTTGTGTTTAACTTTCAGTTTATTGTCTTTCAGTTCATTTAGCATGAATACAGCCAATCAGCTTTAGATCTAGTATTTGCGGTTTTGCTTTCATAGAAATCAGCTCTATTGATTACAGGAAATTTGCTGTTTGAACAGACAGGACAGATTAAGGTGCTATTTAATTCATTTTACCTTCAGAGTAAACTGTGATTATACCAACCAGAAATGATTTCTACAGGAAGAACAGCTCAACGTGAATCTTTTTTGTTCCCTTTGCGGTAAAGAGAAAATGGTGTTTATTTAAAAACAAAGACTTTTTAAAGGATTTATGTTCAAAAGAACTTGAGCCACCGGCTGCCCCACACACACACACACACAACACACACACACATGCACACTTAGCTGTTTACTTAACCCAGTCTATGCAGTTGCTCTTATAGGTCTATCAGGTCTCGTTTACAGCAGATAAGGTTTCCTCTTTCATACACAACAGCTGGCTTTTCTAAGCTGCTATGACGGCACGTATGAAGGAAAAGTCTTTCTCTGTGTTATTTAACAACTAATTAGGCAGGGATATTGATTTTTCTATATTGTTCTTTGCTTTGTGTAAGGAGCTTTCATTCTTTATTTAAATGATGACAGTTTGTTTAGATTGATGCATTGCTTTTAATGAAGTATGACAGACATCAGTCATTCTGTTGATTGTACAGTATGTGTATCTAACAAAATAAATTTCACATAAATACATGCACAAACTGCATATATCAGGTGCATTATAGTGTTGCCGGGTGAATTTCTCTCAGTATAGGCAATTTCATAAAACATTTGCCACTACATACTCTTATTGATTTTAATTGTGTGGTTGGATTTTATTTTATTTATTTTTTTATTTTTTCACACGTTCTGTGCTTATTGTTGGAAAATATCACATGAGTCTAGTAATTTGGCACAAGTTTGTCTTAACACATTGCCATTTTTACTTGATGAGTGATGTTTGGTGCTGTTTTAGTGCCCTCTGAACCTTTAACACACATCCAGCATATTGATGCCACAATGGTGATTAAATTAAACATCTCTTTCTAAAGAAGTCCACACCCTGAAAAGCTGTCGTCCCACTGTGCTTATAAATAATATCCTTCTCTTCTGCTCTGTGGTAATGTTAGTATTAATGCCTGCCTAATGTTTTCCTATAGACAGGGTTTTTTTCCCCCCTTTTTTTAGAGAGGTGATTTAATTACATTTGCTGAATGGATCAGTCAGGGCCTGGTGAGCCAGGGCTGCGTCAGGGCTTTGAGCTGCTGCCCCGTCAGAGAAGACAAACTGCTGTTCAATTAGCATGATTGCCTTCTGCTGCTCTGCGTCCACAGATTCTGGGACTACTCCAAGAACCAGCCGCTGCTGGAGACACTGGAGCACCACTCGGAGTTTGTGTGTGGCCTGGATTTCAACCTGCACATCCCTAACCAGGTAATCTGAGCAAAACACAGTGCTGTGGGACACACCTATTGACTTTAGCTGAAAATAACAATATGAAAATAAGGCCTACCAGTTCTTTTCCGCCACATCCTGCCACTTCCTCCCATGCTGTCCTTTCAATAAGTGACACAAAGGAAATTAATATTTGGAGAAAACAATGTAGTAGCTTTCAATAGTGCAGCAAAAATAACTCCGAGCAACCTTTTTATTTAAGTAAAGCCGGTGTTATTCAAGTTTGAGAGAATTTAGGTAGAATGTTTTAATAGCTTTACTTCAGTAAAAATAGAAATTTGTAATAAATAAAAAAAAATGTAATGTGCATGTTAAAGATGATGACCCAAATTAAAGTTTTCAAGTGATTCATTGAAATTGACAGTTCAAACTGATTCACAGAAATGAATCGAACTGAACTTATAAATCAGTTCAAGCTGTCCATTTCAGTCAGTATTATGCATTAGTTGAGTATCATTGAGGTACTATACTTAAGAGTTAATTTAAGTTTTTATTTTTACATTTTTTATTTCAACTTATAATGTAAATTTTAATTGTAAATTTTGTTGTGTGTCTGTCATTCTTATTATAAGATTTTTTTAATATGTCAATTTAGATTTATAAATTTTTATGTCATTTTATTTTTTTGTTATTTCAGTAGTCCTACATGACTAAATACACTAAATGAAAATTACAATTGTTTATTTGGCAGCTATCTAAAAAATTTATTTCTGATGTTTATTTTATTTTAAGTTAGAAATTATTTTAATTTTAGTTAAATAGAAGATCCTTGCAGTTATTTATTAAATATTGCTGATTGTTTTTTTGTTTTTTTTTAACTACTAGAATTTCCAATGTGTTTGTTTGAAATTAAGGTAGTTCTGATTGGGCAAAAAAAAACTTTTTTTATTTAATTTTTTATTTGTTCTATTTCGAAGCAAATATGTAAATATAAGTTATATATCAAATATTTGGAAATTATTGATATTGTGCTGAGTTATATCATCCAGTCTTACTTTAGTGTTTTTTTAATTGACATCTGTTCTGATGGACCAGTGGCTTGTAATTGAGAAACTTAAATTAATATTTCCATGACTCCATCTGCAGCTATTAATTTTGGTTAACCCTCGCTTTACGGCCTGGTCTGTTGACCTCACTTCACCTCTGATTTTGATCTGTTGCTCAAAACAATCATCTGCAGACAGGTGGCATGCCTTGTTCGTAGAGAGTGTACAAGGAACCGGTCACGTACAGCAACAGAGCACTCAGCTCATTGAGATGTGGGCCGCGGTCCTCAGGGGAGCTGGTCCTGTCTGACGCCAGCACTCATAGTGATGAAGAAAAGTCAGAGCAGTCAATGAGCCATCACTGAGCTGACAGGAGACATCTGCAGCAAACCCCTCACCTCCACAGTGCCACTGTGCCATTTTTCTGAGATTTAGCTTTGAATACCTTTCAACCTATAGGTCACCTCAAGTCCTGAAGCGTATGAATATGAAGATCTTCTTATCTGACTGTTTATGTGGAGCGTGATGGCTTTGATTAGATTTCAATGAATTAATAAATTTTATGCAGTCAAGGGAAATAAGTTATGATTTAATTTAATGCAGAACTGAAAAGGAAACTGTTATATAGCAGTTTCTGGAGACTGGAGTTTATATTATTTTTATTATATATAATACATTTTAAATAATAAACAAAATATTTATTTAATAAAGCACAAAAATAAATAAAAAAACATCAGCCCCAAAGTTTCGAATGGTAATGCATTATATATTGTGTATAATGCAATTGAAATAATAAACAAAATATAATAACATGTGAGGCTGGACCACAAAACCAGTCGCAAGCAGCATGGGTATATTTGTAGCAATAGCCAACGATGCATTGTATGGGTCAAATTTCTTGATTTCTCTTTAATGCCAAAAATCATTAGGATATTAAGTAAAGATCTTTACTTAAATTTAGTCAATTGTCTACTGTAAATATATAAAAACTTAATTTCTAATTGGTAATATGCTTTGCTAAGAACTTAATTTGGACAACTTTTAAGACAATATTATCAATATTTAGATTCCACATTTTCAATTCAGTTCAATCTCAGCCAAATATTGTCATAACCTAACAAACTATACATAAATGGAAAGCTTATTTATTCAGCTTTCAGGTGATTTTTAAGTTTCTTATTGACCCTTATAACAGGTTTTGTGGTCCAGGGTCACATATAATATAAATATCAATATAATAAAATCATAAAGTGAATAATTTAGTGATATTTTTTATTTGATTGGATAATTATGAAAAATATTCATCACTATCCAGTGGTTTGAGCTTCTGTTTCAAACACTTTAGATTCTAAGATGGCTAAAATTATTTATATTGTTGACTGGGTATAACTCCATTCAACTTTTTCAAGGCTTTGCCATTACCTTCACATCTCATTTTGATAATGTAGAGTTTCCTTTCAATCAGAATGCAAATTTGGGAAGTTTTTAAACTCACTTTGATGTCTTGCCCACTTCAGAGTATTTTGTAAGTCTCTTAGAAGACATGATGTGTCTCTTATATTAATAGTGCTCAACCAGAAAAATCTCTGGACCGCAAGTGCATCTGAGCCAAATTGCAGGATTGGAAAAATAATGTAGGTATGGATTCTCTCTTATTGTTAGTTCCGCATGGGGTGTAAGTGCAGCTGTTGGCAGGCTGCAGGTGGTGTGGGTTGTTCCTGCAACGCGAGGGCAAGAACTGTGAAGTGCTTTTTCTACCGCAGTCTCCCTGTTTGCTGCCAACCGTTCACACAAACGCACACACATACACACCTTGTGCTACTCGTACTCGCTGTCAAGGCCAATATTCAAGCCCACAACTCACCCTGAGCCATTGTTAAATACACATTTTAGAGTCAAGGGGGATCAACACCACCAATGTCATTTATTAGTGGATACTATTATAGGTCAATTTTGACTATTCCTAGCAAACGACATATCAGTTTAAAAATACACATTGACAATGAAAATGTATTCTTTTTTTACCCTTTCGGTTTGATTGATCACCTCTGCTCAGGTTTGCACACATGCTGAACCTCTGTACAGTCATTATGCCTTTGAATAAAGTGAAGTCTTTAAATGCGGTAATTATACTGTAACCGGTTGTTAAGAAAAACCCCAGCTCCGACTTCATCTACACCCACAGCAGGTGATGCATCATACCTTTACACTTTTTGACAAGAACCTAAAACGTGTCTCTCAAAAGAGTATTGTGTATTGTGTGTTCTTAACAGATATTGTTCCTCAGATGAGCAGAGCAGAATCACATTCTTGTTCTCTTGCCTCCAGTTTCTATTGAGCGTTGTGTTATCAGCTGACCACACGTTCACTCCTCGCTCCTGCTCTCTGCATCAGTTTCTTCTGCACTGTTGCCTGCTCACTGGCACTCAGTCTCTGTTGTGTGTTTTGCAGTCAAGTAATTAATGAAAGACTTTTTCTCCCTCAGTGGGTGAGTCACAGGCTTTCTGCTGGAGCGCTCTGGAGTAATGAGATATGGAGAAAAGGGAATGGAACATCACTATATCACTTTCACATTGAGTTGAATTTTGTCTGTTAGGACAAACTGTGCCTTTGAAGTTCTATTTATAGGAATATGGACATGAACAGACTTGTGTATAGTTCATGAATTTTTTTTTAACTGTATTGTTAAAGCCAAGCAAGTTTTTTACTTCAAAATGTTGATTTATTTCAATATGATATTTGCCATTTCATTAATTAATTGTGAATTTCACTAGACATTTAAGAGGGAGAGTTGTTTCTGCACCTTTTTTAGTGTTGTGATTAATATCTTATGCATATATTAATCATTATATGTTCTTATGTCAGCTGCCCATATTCAGTTTGTCTTGATATTGCTATTAGAAAATATAATGAGGAGAATATAACAAAAGTACATTGTTAACTGTACAAGGTACAGTATCAGTTTAATGTCCTTACACAGGCAAAAGGAGATGCTTTAAAAAGTCTTTGAAGCAGCATCAAAAGAAACAATTTGTTGGTTAAACAACATTATTTTGTATTTCAGTAAAGCAGCACATGCATAAAAATCTCTTTATTTTCCAATATCAAGGGTTTTCTTTCTCTCCTTTTTTGTTCTGACTTGACCCTTGTGGTGACGCAGTAAGCTTTGTGCTTTACATGAATTTGGTATATTTATTAATGCCGTTTTGAATTTCAATGCCATTAAATTGAATTAAAAACAATATCTTAAAATACATTGCATACTGTATGTATCCAGTCAGTGGTGGAACTTTTTAGCTTTGTCATTCTTTCCAATCAGGCAAGAAGTCTGCAGATAGGACATTAACTTTATAGAAAATGTTCCATAAAGTGGATCTTATTATTTATTTTTTATTTGACCCTTTTAAAATGATGGGCTTGTAGCCAGTTGGGTGGTATCATTACCAGCATCCAGCTATAGAAAGTGTTTAAGCTTGTCTCACCCAAAGATTTTATTGTCCTTTATCATATTTTTTCTACCTCAATCACGTGGATGCAGTTTTAATCGTGTGACTGTGGCCTTCTTCACAGGTTGTGGACTGCTCTTGGGATGAGACTGTAAAAGTCTTCACCCCTTCATGCCTAGCTGCCCTATAGGAGGTTGGTGCACCATGGAAAGATGCTGGGGCAAAGCACAGGGGAGCCGCAGCTATGTTTCAATCACAGGTGCAGAGTTTGCCAAGATTTCACTGCAGATTTCCTAATGATGCTATTAAAGGAGAACCCATGGGATGCATCAGGAGCATTGCGTCAGGGGCGCTGTACAGATGAGGGGCAATCTCATGCTGTCACTGAGTGTAAAAACTGTGTGTGATGTTGTTATAGGGTTTCTTAAATGTGTAATGAAACTAAAAGTTTACCTTAAAGGGATAGCAAAAAAAAGGACAATTCTGTCATTAATTAATCACCCTCATTTCATTCCATCGTTCATCTTCAGAACTGAAATTAAGGACAGTGGTAAAACAGTCCACGTGGAATCAGTGGTTCAACTGTAATTTTTATGAAGCTCCAAGAATACTTAAAATACAATTTAAAAAATGACTTTATTCAACAGTCCCTCTCCTCCAAAATCACGTCTTCCGCCATTTTCGAGAGTACCTCTGCATAAACAGAAACAATGCATACACATGATGCTGATGATGTACAACGCACATGAGCTGAGCCTTGTTTATGTGCAGGGGAAAGCAATGCACATTCGTTGTGGTACTCTCAATAATGGTGGAATACATGATTTGGAGGACAAGAATTATTAAATAAAGTTGTTACTTTGCGCACAAAAAGTATTATCATAACTGGGGTATTATCATGTGGTCTGGGGACATTTCTGTTATACATGAATGTCTATGCAGGGTCATAAAGCTCTTGGATTTCAGCCAAAAATATTTTAATTTGTGTTCCGAAGATGAATGAAGGGCTTATGGGTTTTTCGCGACATAGTTTTTGGGTGAACTATTCGTTTACGCAGCGAGTGCCTTGTTTTCTGAAGTGCATTGGAAGATTATTTAGTATGTACATGTTGTTCCTTACTGGTTTGTTAAACTGATATTAATAAATCGATGCAATCTGTCATTCTCAACTGAAGACAAATCCTGAGCATTCCTTTTTATCTAATTAATATTGCCAACCACTTGGTTTTACATTTTTTAAAGGTTTAAGCATAGTATAATGTTATGAATAAGTACTGTGCTTGTATAACCTGTACAGCGAGGGAATAAATTATGGTTTTTCGATATATAAATGAATATCATATTGATGTAACATTTTCTATATACTATCCTATATATTATGCATTCATATAGACTAAATTGTATAGTGGCTGTCAGGGATTTTCCAGTGGCTTGTTTTTGTGAGCCAGATGACCTTGAATCACCAGAACTGATATGAAGCCTTTAAAACTGTAAACAAACTTTGGAAACGCGAATTGGGACTGAAAGGATAATGATTATATTTTCTATAGAGTTAAAGGGGTATAGCAGTTCCAGTTATACTATGACTTTCAAGGAGTTGCTACAGAAAATTATAGACGTGAAAAAAAAAAAAAACACATATTTAACCAATTAATTCGTCTGGGTTAAATAAGAGAGACAAATGAAAGATAAAGCTGTGGGCTGTTACCTCGTTCTGTTCTCCAGCTTTTTTTAGCTGGCATATTTTTTAACCACCAGAGGCCCTAATCTAACATAATTCTGACTGGAAATGTTTTTTTCTTAAAAGCATATAGTCTGTATTGATACAAGAGTCGGCTAGCCTTTATTTTTATTTGGGAGGTTTAAAATTGGTGCTATTGGTTTACAGACTAAATTGCGCGCATCTAGTCTAGTATTGTTTCTAACTGTGAACTACCTCGGAGGAGAAATAAAAGTAAAGTATGCCTGCTTCAAAGTAAATGGATTGGCTGCAGTTCGATCAGTGTACAAAGAAAGAGAGGGTCGGAGCTGCAGCGCGTCGCATTCATTCAGCAGCGCTCGTGTTGCGTGAATTACGCACGAGAGGAGAGTGGACGTGAATATTCAGCAGTGGACTCGGAGCTCAGTGCGTAACACGGAGACGCCGGGAACCCCCAGTCTACGAGGAAAGACATGGAAGTTTGCAAAGGACGTTTGCTGGGCATCTCGGTGGCCGTTGCGCATGGATTTTTTTCGGGATCGCTGAATATTTTGTTAAAATTCCTCATTACGACCTACAGCTTTACGTATCTGACTTTAATTCAGTTTCTAACCAGCGGCACTGCGGCTCTCACATTAGAGGTGCTGAGGAGACTGGGCAAAATAGATATACCACCCTTCAGCTTCCAGTTAGTCAAAGTTTTTGCAAGTGTCTGTATTTTGGCAACTTTGCAGTCCACGTTAACCCTCTGGTCTCTCAGGGGATTGAGTTTACCCATGTATGTTGTGTTTAAGCGATGTTTGCCATTGGTAACGCTCGGGATTGGAGTGTGTGTACTGAAGAACGGGATCCCATCAGCTGGGGTAATAACTGCTGTTCTCATCACCACTGGAGGAGCAGCAATGGCTGGTAAGAATATTTTGGGTCATTTTTAAATAACATAATAGTTTTTTACTTCATCATTAGGTAGTAGCCTAATCGCACTTTTCACTCCAGTTAACATTTATTAAAATCAATTTCTGTGGACACATAGCTTCAAAGAATACCTATGAACATTTTTATCGCTATTTCCAGAGGAAAATTAATCGGTTTATTATTTGGTAAAAACAAATGCTGTAATCAATACATTTAACACATATGTGGCTTTTATTGACAATAAATTAAACCTACTCCTGCGAACACAGTTTAGCATTTGAATACAAACTTCATTATAATCGTATTTTATTGTAGTGTTGTGCTGCAAAGATATTTTGATATTTTTCTTTTAGTTTTAATTATAGATTTTATAAATTTAAAAAGGTTTTGAACTAGATTAATCCAACAAATCGAAAAAAAACTTTAGCCAAGACGCCATTGGGACAACTTGCCCCGGTTTGATCTCTAGTCCTCCATTAAGTCTTCCCGATGCAGATGTCCTTCTTTTTCTCTATCTTCCTATTTGTCACTTATTTTATGCACAGTAGTGTGCATATAATTATATTATGCTCATAATGTGTTTTAAACTGCTTCTGAAAATAAAAGCAAATTATGCAAATAAAAGTAGCCTAACTAAGGTAGCCAAATCTTGCCCAACTGTATGATACTTAAACATGTTATTTTGATATTCTGGACTATGCATGTCATGTCTCCATGAAACATGGCTCTCATACAGAGTTTCATTTGATAATGGCCATAAATCATATTTGGCGCAGTCTCTGTTTAACTTGTTTTTGTGCAGGTGCTGGAGATCTAACAGGTGACCCCTTCGGCTACGTGACTGGCATTTTAGCTGTGATCGTCCACGCCTCCTACTTGGTGCTCATCCAAAAAGCGAGTGCAGACAGTGATTATGGGCCGCTCACAGCCCAGTACACCATTGCAGTGGTGGCCTCTCCCGTTCTCTTCATCTGTTCCATTGTAAGCATGGACGCCATTAACATGTGGACATATGAAGGTTGGAAGAACCCGTATATCACAGGCATCTTCTGCATCTGCATTCTCATTGGCTGTGCGATGAACTTCACCACACTGCACTGTACCTATATCAACTCGGCCGTCACCACCAGTTTTGTGGGGGTGGTCAAGAGTATAGCTACTATCACTGTGGGCATGTTTGCCTTCAGTGATGTAATGCCAACCAAACTGTTTGTGGTAGGCGTGGTAGTGAACACCATCGGCTCCATCACTTACTGTGCGGTGAAGTATCACGAAACCAAAAAGAAGTTAGCCTACCAGGATATGGATGAGTCTGCTAAGGATGAAGAACTTCCAGGAGAACCTTATGTGGAACCAGCCAAGCCTGATGGAGATATGGAAACTCTTCCAAATAATCTGGAGAGTGTTCCCAATGGCAGCCTGACAGCATCAGTTGACGGCAATGACCAGGGTTCTATTCGTGAGAATAAAGTGGCAGAGTCCATAGAATTAGAAAGACCGGGGATCCCGACGGACGATCCTACGAGACAATCTCTGAGCGACAGTTACGTAGGGGTCTGGAAAACCATTCATACCTTAAAGTTCTTTAAGAAAGACACTTTACTTGACAACATGGAGGTTCAAAGTCCTTGATGATTGGTTTTATGCTTGAAAGAAGTGCATGTTAAGTTTAAGTATTGTTGAACTGATGATGTGAACAATGTTTGGCTTTTTCTCTTCTGAACGTCATTTTATGAAAAACATTTATTTTTTATAAAAAGGTATAGTCTGTTTGTATATTAGAGGGAGTATAACTATATGAAATTGAGGAATCCCCAATAACAGATGTGCCAATTTATTGCCTAAAAATAAAATATCCTTTCATTTGCGAATCGGTTTAAAATTACTTTGGGGGAAAAAATCTAATATCTTAATAGAGCTGGTCTACTAAAAAATGACAATTCTACCTTCATTTATTAATATTCATATCATATGATTTTCTTTGTTCAGTTCCCATTAACTTCCATTATGTGGACAACAGTGGAAGTCAAAAAAATTCTTCAAAATGTCTTTTTCTTTTTGTGTGTGTTTGTAATGTCATGAGGGTCAGTAAATGATGACAGAATTTTTATTTCTGGGTGGACTATCCCTTTAAATTTATTTTGAATGATTATTTATGTTTCTATGCACGCAGTGTCTGTGCCTGTATATTTTCTGTGGTTTGTCTACGAATGCAAATCTTGAATAGGAGTGATTGAAATATCCCATTTGCATGTAATATGAACAATTAATTGAAACTGATTTTACATCAAAATTCTGATCTTTGTGTATCATCTTTAATAATGCCCACCAATCGAGAGACAAGTAGAAGTCTTATGGGGATCTCATCACATCCAAACAAATTATCAAATATATTGTAGTGTTTTGGGTTTTGGGACATCATTTTTTTTTTACTTTTACAAACACTTTTACACAAACTTGCCATTTGTTGATCAGTTTTAAAATCTCACAATTAAAGGGAATGTCTGTCGAGCTTATGTTAGCTGACTTTACCAAATGTTTGATGCATTTGAGTGGGTTCTTTTCAGTAAAAGTAGACCATTATCAAAACTGATTCTTTAGGCATTGCTAGACTACTTTAAATGCAAAACATACTGACATGTATTTCTAAATATAGAAGTCCTACATCATTTTAAAGCTATAGTTTAGCCAAAATGACTATTTGCTGAATATTTACTCCGTTTCAGACCATCCAAGATGTAAATGAGTTAGTTTTTTCATTTGATCAAATTTGGAGACATTTAGCATTACATAATTTGTTCACCAGTGCATCCTTTATATGTAGTGAATGGGTGCCGTCTGAATGAGAGGCCAAAAATCTGATAAAAACACCACAATAATTCACAAACTCCAGTCCATAAAGTAATTATTTTGTGAAGTGAAAAGTTGCATCTTTCTAAGAAACTAATTTGCATCTTGGAAGACCTTGGGGTAAATTCAGCAATTTTTTTTTCTTTAACACCAGGATAATGTATTTAAATTGCCTTTCAAATCCTAATTTTTTGGTTTGTTAGCGGCATTCATTATTCTCAGGCAAAAAGCATCTTTATGAATAAATGTAAACTAGACTTGAACTAAACTTTAGACCTCTCTGAACAGTATTATTTGTTGTTGCACTACAGCAACAGAGGTTTAGCCTACTATTCAGGGAACATTCATGTTACACTCCCCATGGTTTTCCATTTAAAATTATCTTTGCCTGACAATGAACAAGTAAAAGCAAATAAACTTCTCATGAGTACCAGGTGCTTTTGTTATGATGTTTCAGTTATAATAGATGGCACAGCATGGAGTATTATCTCCTTCATTTTGCTCAAGGCATATACGAAAGACAATTTGCCAGACAATAGCACAAGCCCTTAGAGCCAAACGTTTAAAAAGTTAATGTCATGCTTGAAGCCATGTGTGGAAAAGATGTTATGTTTTGTGATGATCACATGGCTTTTCATGAAGCATTCGTTTGTTTGTTTTATGTTCCCATTCTTAATAGCCTATGATTTATTGACTGTTTGATTTAATATGAAATGGTCAAACAGATATTTCCAGGAAAAGTTGTTCTTTAGATTAATGGCAACAGCTGATTTCTTACCCAAACATTCAGTATCACAGTAATAAAAAATGCATTATATTTTATATTTAGGCATACATTATTGTTTTATTTGTTTTTTCTTCATCCTTTAGCCTAATCAGAACATTTAAATCTTGGATTGGCATATCTTTACTTAATCGGACTGGAGAGGATGTCTTTGACTTTAAACAGGCTTTCCTCTGTCTCTCTCTCTCTCTCTCTCTCTCTCTCTCTCTCTCTCTGCCCAGCTGAGTATCTAAAACACAAAAGCAGTAAACTGCAGTAAAGCACTAAAATAAATAAATAAATAAAAGCTTGCTAGGACACGGGCCACTTGGTTATCTACTTGCCTTTGGCACAACAGGACATTTAAGAAATATTTTCACAAACCCAACAATATCATTCAGCAACTCCCATGCTTAGGCCTACATGATGCCATCTACTGGACATAGGTAAGTATTTTTCACTTGTTTATGTTATATTGGCGGTTTTTCTTCTTTTTTACACAACACTACAGTGAAGTAACATATATTATATAATGCTTAATAGACCAAACATCTATGCACATCAAACAGCCTATATGTTTAAAAATACATAAATATTTCAGTAGTCTACCTTAAAAAAAACAATTCAATTTTCTACTTTTGACACGGGAAACTCGTTATTAAAAGAGACAGTTTTATTTTAGTATTGTTTATATAATATAATAATTTTCTTAATATTTTGAATTAGTTTTTTCTTTTCTTTGTTTTTCATTTTATTTCATTAAGTTTTGTAATTTTCAAATATGATTTTATTTAATCATTTGAATATTACTATTTATGTTTCATTTATTGTTTTTTTTATTTTGTAATTTTAGTGCCTCAGCTTTGACTTATTTCATTTTATTATTTTTAATCGAATATGTATATTTTATTTGAGATTTATTTTAACAAATTATTTATATGTTTTGTTATTGTAATGTAATTATTATTAACAATCATACAATATATTATTATATTTTAATGTATCGATTTAGTGTGAAAAATGTTATAGCGATGTTTTAAAGTTAATAGATTAACAAATGTTGGGTAACACTGGAGACGGAACTGAATAAAAAAACGAAAACGCACGCAGTCAGTTATGTCCCTCGACGGACGCTGTAGCTTAGCTTTACGTACATTTGACGTCTAACCGGTGATTTTCAAATCCGAGCGCGTATTTCACCATCTCTGAAGTTCTTATGTCATGTAAGTTAAGTGTTAATTCAAATTATTTACATTATCTATATATGTCATATAACACATTATGAATTGTCGTTTGATATTTAGTTTAATCGGTTGTGTACAGCGTGATTAAAGTTGTTTGTTACGTTTGTCGTTTTGGATTGTGACAGAGTCAGTGTAAACAAAAATATTACAATCTTTTATTGTTTAATTTTAGAGAAATGGAGGCCAACAAAGAATCACCCAGTGCTTTTAAAACACCTTGCAAGCCTGCAAAAGTGAAAAGTCCAGGTAAAATGATCTTTAAATGTCTGATATGTATCACACTACATTGACTTTCTCATTATTTGACTTTCTCATTATCAAGATCTTGGACCAAAATGTGGTTGTTATTATTATTAACGTGTTGTTATCAGTCAGTGCATGTGGAACCCCAGTCACCATTCCTGCCTCTCCCTTCATGAAGAAGCTGGGTTGTGGGACTGGAGTCAGTGTCTATCTCATGAACAGGTACGTAACCTTACATATATCTGATGCATGTTTGTACTACCTTCACCATGATAGTGCAAAGAAAAAGTTGAAACCTCTATGCCACTATTTACATCAGGATGGGTAAGCACACTCATTCACCATGGGCCATTAAGAAGATCAACAGCAAATGTGCAAATGGTCAAATGACCGTTTATCAGAAGCGTCTGTGCGAGGAGGCAAAGATCTTAAAAGACCTGCACCACCCCAATATTGTTGGTAAATATGTCTAGTACTACATTATAATGGTTAATGTGAATATTATAAGACAAATGTGTCTTTAAATGATTTATTTCCTGTGTGTTTTTTAAGGGTTCAGAGCTTTTACCACAGCAAAGGACGGCTCTAAGTGTTTGGCGATGGAGTACGGTGGAGAGCAGTCTCTGAATGACCTCATTGAGAAGAGGAGAGAGGAGGGTCTGCAGGCATTTCCAGTGGCCACTATTGAAAAAGTGGCTCTTCATGTCGCACGGGGTTTACAGGTCTGATTGTTAAATCAGGCAGAAATGTGCTGTTACTGCTTTTCCCCATCTTTAAATGTCGCTGTTATTACATAATCTCAGGCTCCTACATATGTGTTTTTTTTTTTCCTCAGTATTTGCACAATGAGAAAAAGCTTTTGCATGGAGACATGAAGTCATGCAATGTTGTTATCAAGGGCGACTTTGAAAGCATCAAAATCTGTGATGTTGGTGTGTCACTGCCACTGGATGAAAACATGCAGGGTATGAAAAGATTTTATATTTTAGCATTATTTTTCCTTGCTTTAATCATATTCTTTTACTTTTTACTAGTTTTTCATTTTTTTCCTATTTTTTTTTTTTTTATCGTTTTGAATGATGACCCATCATTTGAGAGCCACTCTATTAATCCTATGAAGTCTGACATATGAAATAATAGTCTGAAACATCCGGGGGTTTTTTTCTGCTGAACCTTGTTTACCTGAACCAAGTTTGCATATTTGTTTTTGTTTGAATTTATTTTTTGTACAGCAAAAAAAAAATATATATATATTATGTGTGGAAAACTCTTCTTACTTGGAGAGAAAAAAAAGCAACTAGACAAATGTACCATAACCTGAAGGTTGATTATATTTAGAAAAGCCTTTTACTTTATAATAACATTTAAACTATCAGATGCTGTGTACAACATGTTTGTCAGTGTTGTGATATTTTTCAAATCTCTCCAGTGAGTGATCCGAAGGCCCACTATATAGGGACAGAGCCGTGGAAGCCTAAGGAAGCTTTGGAGGAGGGAATTATCACAGACAAATCTGATATCTTTGCATATGGACTCACTCTGTGGGAGATGATGACACTTTCTGTTCCTCACCTGGAGATACTGGACACTGAGGGTGATGATGACGACGATGATGATGGTAAAATAACTATGACTTTATCCATAGCTTATAGTGAATATATTTAGTTTTTAAGTGCCTCATGACTCTTTTCTTGTTTTTATTTTTTTTTAGATGATACCTTTGATGAGGATGATTTTGATGAAGATGCGTATTATGAGAGACTGGGAACTCGACCTGCTTTGGACGCAGCCACTCTCGGAGGGGCTTATCAGAGGATGGTGGAGCTCTTCTGTCTCTGTACAGAGGAAGACCCTCATAAAAGACCTTCTGCAGCTCACATTGTTCAGGTGCTGGAATCAAACACCCAGCTTTGTGACAGAAGCAGTGACATCATTGTAATTGATTAAATGTTCACTGTAGGTTTGCCTGTTGGGTCTGGTTACTGTTCTGTCTATAATTTTACTTTGTGAGCTGCTGCATTTTCACATTGTAAATACTTTTCTGTTGTCATGTTAAATCTTTTCCTATGCACTCTATTGACTTTTAGAGAGATTCTAAACACAGTAGTTGTTGCAGTGCTATTTTGATTAAAAGTTCTTTTTTTAACCATGGTCTTTGTATAAAATCAGCACCAATGCTAAACGAATGTCTTGTCTTAACTTGAATATAATTTTAATTTTACAATCCTTACTGGATGGAAAGTTTACAAGTTCTCACTGACAAAATAGCTGACTAATAAAAGTAATTATCTAACATGTATAACAGGATATATTCTAAACTAAAGGTTTTCAAAGCTTTGTGATGCCATGGATGTGTATATTATTGCATGGGTCAGTTGTACTGTGAAAAATGTTAAATCTCAAAAAAAAAATATAGAATTTCCACCTCCTGTTATCAACCGATTGTTAGATATGTAAATAGGAAAATCAATGGCTGTCAAAATGAAATATTTGTGATTAACCTCATGACTTAATTACAGAAAGTCTGGTAAGTTTCTCATAAATTATTTATCTCAAACTTTTTCAAAGTGTAATTAGAAATGTTTGTATTTAAAATGTTATGAGATTAAATACAAGATACAAATTGAAGCCAAAAATTTTATTACAAACGGAAAACTTAAAAGAGAATTTATTCAAACTATAAACCTTAATAATCTATATCTTATCTTTATATGTACACACTCTACAAGCTATTGATTAAAGGTTTATGTAAACAGCATTCAATGACTAACCCTCTTTTAAAAACACCCATGTGCAAATGCTACTGCAAACAGCCAAAACACTTCATGCCAAAAAGATTTTTCAAACTCACTGTGACAGAGGGATTTACACAAAGACAACACAAAATATTTGATTAAGTACAATTTATTTAAAAATATATACAAAGTCAAAAGCAAAGATCAGTTGAATTGAAAGTTCTTGTTCATTTTACAACCAACTTCAAGGCAATTCTGAGTCAACTTTTCCGAACCGGAACTTTTAAGTTGTGGTAGTTAATGGGTTAACAGAGCTTGCATTTGTGCTAATGTAAATCGTCTTAAATACTGATTCATGAACTCATTGTCAAAGACAATCCATCAATCTATACAAAACAGTAAAACCTGAAACTCTCCTGAACAAATCTGGATCACTGCATGAGATTTATAATATTAGACTGAACTTCATTTAAACATCTAATTTTTTTTTTAATCTATTAAAAACTCAAAGCATTCACAAATGCAGTCCTACAGGATTCTACAAGAAATGTTTTTCTTTAACTGATGAAGTTATACACCAGGAACGTTGGTGTCTCGCAGTACTTTGTAGCGAACAGCTTTCCTTCAGGAGTCGGGTCAGAGAAGGCGATTTCCTCTTTGGTCAGGTGGCTCCCGTACATGAAAGTGGTCCTGAATCAGTAAGAAACAACAGTTTTATATACACAAACTAATGTATGCACATTTTTTTGTTAATGCACTGAAAATGTTTAGTACCTGACAGTGTCCAGAAGGCGAGTGGCGATTCCCTTCCTCCTCATCAGACTGAAAACCCAGATGCGACTAACACCACAGATGGCTTTTTCTGACACAGTAGAGCAGCACCAGGCTCTGTGGTGCTCCATGAAATCCTCCTTGTTCATGTCTTTGGGTTTCTCTTGCTGCTCCAGCACCCGAAAAGCCTGTATAACATTGGGTACAATCAAGGGTTAGCAAGATCTCTTCAGGGTTTCTGCAGGTTTTATGAACATAAATTGAAAAACTTTTTAAGACCAAGGAAAGAAAATTTGAGTTGGAGGAAAATTATTTGCATGTAACATTAAATTTCATGACATTAT
This sequence comes from Carassius gibelio, assembly GCF_023724105.1. Taxonomy (NCBI): domain Eukaryota; kingdom Metazoa; phylum Chordata; class Actinopteri; order Cypriniformes; family Cyprinidae; genus Carassius; species Carassius gibelio. The sequence goes on from NC_068415.1 coordinate 6,847,708, forward strand.
GTATTATGCATATTTAAAACAGCTATTTGAGGCCTTAGTTTGTGGAGAGGAGAAATTAAGACCTTTTAAGACTGCTAAATCACTGTATACCTTACTTTATAGCTCAGAATGGCAATGATATTGAACAAAAGCCAAATGATAGAAATGTTTTGTTAAACGGCCACCTGTCTAATGTTCTCGGCCACCAGGCATCCCACCACCATCCTGTCACTGTTAATGAACAGGTAGGTTTTAGCCGAGCTCGGGCTACTGAGAGTGATCTGCTGAAAGCCCAATTCACTGTCTGCAATCCGTCTCACATCCTCTGCCTAAAACAATGCAGCGTTGGTTAGGAAACACCAGAGATTTAGCTGGACAGAGCAAATGTTTAAGTTATAAATCAATCACTGCCAGCATACCTTTTTTGTGGCATACTTAGGATCATCAGGAAGAACAAGAATAATCTTTCCATCCCAGAATTCAGCCACAACCCTCTCTTTTTTCCAGCCCTAAAAATTAACAAAATGATGTGAAATTCCAGCAGAACTGTTGAGCTGCATTTGATGACAACTTCATGACAGCTCACCACAAATTTAATGGTGTCCAAGAAGCGCTGATGGAACTGTGTGTGCTGGAAGTTGTCCTCAGGACTATCTGTACTGTACAGCATCCCACAGGACCCACATGTGGTGGCACCAAACTGCTTCTGACCGGCATCCTAAATACCAGACACATAAACCATCAAGAAGAGGTGGAAAAGAAACAGCGATTTATTTCTGTTCAACTTCTTAACATGTTACTCACAATTATGAGCTGATTATCTGTCTGCCTCTTCATCTCTCTTCTCAAGGCAGTCCTCTCTTTGGCCTTAAGAGCAGGAGTACCAGTCAATGCGGAAGGAGTGCTTGTGTTCAGCGGTGATGACAAAATCCCTTTTTTCTGAGATCTAAAACAAAAGATGAGAACAACTGATTAACCAGCTCTACATGGGTCATGACAAATTGTTAAAAGACTGAATATAAACTTGCTGGCACACACACTGAGTCATTAATTCAATCTAGCCTTAAGGTGGTGTTCTTTTCAAACTGCATTTTTTCCCCCACTGTAATGTAATCATGACTTTGCTTTTTTCCCCCAGTATTTTTCCACAGTTGCATTAGAAAAAAAGTATGATGTCTTACCTCTTACTACCAAAGATGGGATACACAGATGACTCTTCTGAAAGAGAGCAATAAGTATAATATATACACACACACACACACACACACACACACACACACACACACTCACTATATACAATATACAAAATCTATATGTTACCCTGGACAACAAACCTGTCTTAAGTAGCACAGGAATACTTGTAGAAATAGCCAACAATACATTGTATGGGTTAAAATTATAGATTTTTATTTTATGCCGAAAACCTTTAGGATATTAAGTAAAGATCATGTTCCATGAAGATATTTTGTAAATTTCTTACCGTTAATGTCAAAACTAAAATTTTTGATTAGTAATATGCATTGCTAAGGACTTCATTTGGAAAAATTAAACAGCGATTTTCTCAAGATTTAGTTTGCACCCTCAGACTCCGGATTTTCAAAACAGAAATTATATAAAACACATTAAACATCCCATTTAATAACTGGCGAAATTACAATAATTTTGATTTATAAAATATATATCTTACATATAAGATAATAATATATAACAAACACTTTCATATCTATAACATAAAAAAATTATATTAACTTTTTAAATAAAGTATTTATAGAAAATGATGTTTATTTACCTTCATAAAGAGAGCTGTTGTTGTCCTGTGGCGGTATGTCACTCACATCAAACACTGAATCCGTTTTTGTGGGCGAGTCCTGGAAAACATTTTCAGTTTGAGAAAAAGATGATGAGAGCTTTAGATTTAATAAAGTTATTAGCAAATGACTGAAGAGTTAAATTTTACCTGGCTACCCACTTTACTGGATCCATTGGGACTAACGGATCTCCTTAAAACCACCTTTAACTCTTTGGTAATTCCATGTAGATCTGCCAGGATGTGAGGGGACATCTGTTTAGAGCTCAACGTCACTTGCGTTGATTCACTGCCCTCACCATCTTTATCAGTGGTACCTGTTGCTGTGGTTTCTGCTTTCGGGTGTTTTTTTAAGAAAATGGCTCGGCGGACTGGGGAACGTTCTCCTGGTGCTGTCAGCGCTTCCTTCTCTTTCATGGGTTTCTGAGAGTTGGGTTTCTCGTAGGTTGAGGGTTGTTTAGGCTTTGTGTTCTGTGCAGACCTTTTGAACATTGAAGTGGGCTTTTTTCCAGTGCTGAAGAAAGCTGCTCCAACAAGCAGCTTGGGTTTACTCTTGGGTTTCATACTGCTAAATGAAATCGGAGCTAACGTGGCCTTCAACAACTGATCTGTTTGTGTGTCTGAGGGATTTTTCCCTTTGAGTTTAGCAGCGAAGTAGCCTTTTAGGTTAGACTGTGGGCCTGCGCCGGTGCCTTTCTTTTGAACCTTCTTCACTGGTTTTTTAACAGCATTTAAAGGGAGGTGTGATGGTTCTTTAATAGGTACTGACAGTGGGGTCTTGGTTTCCTTTAACAGCTTTCTTTCCAGAGGTGTGAGATAAAGAGGTTTCTGCTTGCTGTAGAAGGATCCCGCTCCCAGTACGGTTTTTCGTGGAGAGATCCGCTTTGGAGGAGATTCTAGTGAAGAGATCCTCGGCATCTTCTTAGGAGTACTGAGAATCTTTTGGGGTGATGCCAGTGCGATGGGAATGTTTTCTTTTTGTCCAGCGGTCCTTCTTGGAGACTTTCGCTGGTTTGTAATTTGTTTTTTGGATGGGTTACTGTGGTGGGTTTAAGCAAAAAACGGAAGGAAATGGCTCACAATCTGTGTGATAACTGCAAAGTACATTTCCATATCTATTAACATTATCTAACAAAATGACATCACATACCTCTGGGTATCAGGAGAGCCATGTTTTCTTTTTCGGGATAACATCTTCAAATTACCTGAAATGAGAAGACAGGGAATAAGATCATGAAACGTTTTTATAGGACGCCACAGATTGCATTTCTGGAACATTCTCATATTTCTTACAATATAAATTTGCTTCCAGTTTATCATATATGAGAAATGTGGAGAAAAAAAAAAACAGTAACACAATCGACTTTAGTAAAAGATATTCGACAAAATTCGTTATTTGCGTCAGAGAATAGTGTGTGACTTTAAACCGACATTAAAAAAAGAATCAAACTGTATGGTGTTTTGTGGCAAGTTTATTGCTATGGTAACTGTAACGTTATATAGCTTGGTACATAGTATGAAGAATACAGTAAATATATTTGTCCAATACTTATTCATTTATACCGCAGCAAATTTCTAGGCGCCAATTATTTGACACCAACCAACATCTCATTAAAAATACTCGCAGTATCCCGCAGTCATCACAAGCCTCGTCCAGATACTGACAATGTAACAATATATGTAGTATTTCACTTACCAGGTCAAATTAACACGATTCTGAATTTATTTTATGTGAAATAATCGCGGCAAAACTCTCCCTTCACCCTCGGTCTGTTTTGAACAACGCGCCAAAGTCAATTGTGGCGCACATGGAAACGGAAACAACGAATGCGTGCGTGTGACAACGTCCGGTTAGGAATGGTAAGTGTGATTCATCTCTACGAATCGGTTCTTTCGAACACATTGTTTCAAATAACCCTGATAGCTCCCATTCAGATTGATGCAGCTATTTAGCTACTTAAAAATCAATTTAGAATCTAAATAATTAATAAATTGCACATACATATAAGTTACATTTTATTAAAATCCACCGACGTTTTTTGCTGACGTGAGCACAGTTCGGATTTGGAACTCGAGCGAGATTCGATTCAAATGAACCGTGAATCACTTCATTGCAGCGCTGCTTGTTCCTGTTGTGGTCGGAATGGATGGTGCACATGACATGTGTCTCTGATAGAAGATTATTTACCTCTGATGTGCTTTTAGTGTTTTGTTGAATACCTATCCATTGAATACAAAGACTTTTCAAGGGTTGCGTCTTCGCCTAAAAAGATGGTGTTTTACTTTAAAAGCGCCGGTGAGTAACGTGTGTTCTCAATGCCAGGGCAAAACAGTGTGTATGTTGTCAACAAAAACGAGACAATTATAATGACGTTACTTATAAATATACAACATAGAACAAAAGAAAGAAGATCAAAACTGTAATATACTGTAATTTGACATTGTGAGATTATATTGTTGGAGGTTCGGTTAAATATGTAAGCAAGAGTTAAAAGTTGCAATACATGCTTCTCTTTAACAGTTGTCTCACCTCCCTATACCATATACATGGGCAAAGATAAACATGAAAGTAAGTACTGAATTCCTTATAAATATTATTTTAAACACCCTCACCATGTGCTTGTCAGATCATTAATAACCGTTTTTGTTTTTCCACAGATGAAGATCTTATAAAGTATGGATGGCCTGAAGATATCTGGTGAGAACAAATATCTATTTAACGTTTGCCACTACAAAGGAATTATTCACTTTTAGGTTTGCTCTGATATTAGTTCAAGTACAAGAAATATTAGTGTCTTGTTTTTCAGGTTCCATGTGGACAAACTCTCATCTGCCCATGTATATCTAAGAATGCCCAAGGTATTTGAAGAGGTTATTCATATTTTATCCTACAGTTTTATGTATAGTTTTCCATGTTGACATCTATGTTCACTAATTAAAGGGTACAACAATAGAAGACATACCAAAAGAAGTCCTGATCGACTGTGTCCAGCTGGTCAAAAACAACAGCATTCAAGGTACTGCTTCTTGACAAGAAGCATAACAAAATATTATAAAATATATATATATATATAAATAAATGATTTTTTTTTTACAGGTTGCAAAATGAACAATATTAATGTTGTCTACACACCATGGGCCAATCTAAAAAAAACAGCAGACATGGATGTCGGGCAGATAGGCTTCCATCGGCAGAAGGAGGTATGAGGAGAGATAAACTCTATGATATCGTTCACACTGCAGCCAATTCTGGTCTAAATCATTTATTTGGATGGATGATCTTGTTTTAATGCAACAGAAACTATAGAAAGCAAACTAATCTGAGTCAGTTATGCCAAAAAATACCATTTACTGCCTGTCTGAAAAAGTCTATGTGATTTAAGGTGCTCAGGTATTACTACTGCATTTGGAAATCTTCTAAATAGCTTCTGTATAAATATCCATCTTCTGTACAATGTCAACAGGTGAAAATTGTGGCAGTAGAAAAGAAAATCAACGAAATCGTCAACAGACTAGAGAAAACAAAAGAGGAGCTGTATCCTGATCTTGCTGCGGAGAAGGAGACCCGGGACAGAGAGGAAAGAAACGAGAAGAAGGCTCAATTACAAGAGCAGAAGAAAAAGGAGAAGGAGGAAACGAAGAAGAAAAAAGAGACGGAAGAATTAAGGTGCTGCATGTAGTTAAAATGTTGTGATGCAGATTATAACCTCAACACAAAATTTTTTATATTTATATATGGTTTAAAAAATAAAATAAATAAATAAATGCACGGGCATCCAAATGTTTGAGACAATTAGTGAAACGTGTTTATTTTATCCATTTTATAATCTGATAAAAATAAACGGCATTACAAATTATGTTATCGGCATAACAGTTTGAGTGATGTCTGTTGTGTTTCATAATTCCTATTTGTTTAATAACTCATTTCGCTTCACGTGTTTATGCAATATTTTCAACGTGGTCTCAGACTTTTGGACTCCACTGTAGATGCATAAATGATAAAAATATGATAAAAATAACCTTTGCACATCAGAATCAGTCCTTGAGACGTATCATTTACAGGTACAGACATCAATTTTGTGTGCTTACTTGTAACATCTACTTTCCTGCAGGAATTATTCATCACTCATGAAGAGTGACAACATGACCACAAATGAGGTAAGGCATCCTGTTCTGCAGAGCATTGACACAAATTCTTCTATGACTTCTATGAGTGAATTTTTTTTTTCTGCAGGATGGCTATGATTCAGATGACTTCATGTAAAGAAAAGGAATGAATCTGCGATTTAAAGGGAACAAACATCCTCCCCTACAATATCTTGTTTGTGAAAGGAAAGGACTCAAGCCATCGATAAGATACCGCGAAATGCCAGGACCGTTCTAAAGCAGTTAGCGTTGTCATTTCTTTAAAAATACAAATGAAATATGTAAAATATCGAAAAACAAAACGGATTAGATTGCTTATACAAACCAGAAGAATTTGAAGATCTCTGTTGATTCTGTATATTAAACAGTTTTGTTGCTGATGTTTCTGGATGAAATACAGATTTGATATATATTGATGGATGTGTACACCAAGACCTTTAGGGGATACTTGCTTGTAATTGATATACCTTTTTCGGAGTGATACAATTGAATTACAAATGCCTGCATTTTTTTTCCTCTTTTGTTGTCCTAAACTAAATAAATCTTTGACTTTCTTGGCTCACTTCTGTTGGTATACATTTCTAAAAGCATGTAAATACTCTTCTCTGGACAAAGCATAAAAAAAAAAGTTTCATATGAGAACAGTCGTGGCATCTGGATGATTTAAACTATATATAAAAAAGCTGTAGACAGTACTGAACTATATTGTGACTGTTGCTTTGTTTAGGCTTTCAGTAGTAAAATGTTACTGACGAGGCAAATAGACGATTTTTCAATTCAGTCCGATATTAAATACGCTGCTTTAGGTTAGTTTATAATGTAACTGGGTAAAGGCATCTAGATTCACTAGATGGCAGCATTTCATCGAACAAATATAATTTGACTTGAGACGAGATTCATTTCTACAGATCTGTGATTTAAGAAATTTTCCACAATAGGATACAAAACAGGGTCTAAATCTCTTTAAAAAGAAAATTGATAATGATCATCCAACTGAAGATTACGCTAGTTTTTTCGTTACATTTAGGTTATATTTGTAATTTTTCAACACTTACTGCTAATCTATAGGTCTAAATCCAGCTGAAAACCCTGATTTGTCTGATTTTTGCCACGTTCTACCAAAAAATAATATTTTTTTTATTTTTATTAAACAGATTCTAAAATTGTAATTAGTACCAGAATTATTTTTATTTTATTATTATTTGTATTTTATTTTTTACCCATCAAATAAGAGCCATCCAAATCAATTAAGTGGTACAATAATTTCATTGGCAATGGTATGTTGTGGCTGAGCGATCAGAAATTGAGTATCTTAAGAGTGAAAGCTGCTGACAGACCACATCCTCCTAAAGAGCTTACACACTTGTTGCGGTACAGACAGACACAAAAGAAAGAAGTTATTCTGCAAAGGCGGCGTCTTCTGTCCAAGGCTAGACTGGAAAATATGACCTTGGACTGCCACCTCAGATGTCCTTCACTGATGGGATGTTTCTGGTTTGTTTATAGGAAAAATTCAGTCACATTCTTTTCAAGCCAGTAGCATTGCACTATTATAATATTGGCCTTTCCAGGGACTCATTTACAAAAAGTGAATATAAAAGCAAATTGGATTTAAACTTGGGGTTACATTGTCTGAATGAATAAATCATACTGTCACGACAGAGGCACATACACTTTTGGTGTAATTTTGTTTGGAGACAAGTAAATAAACTGCAAATTAATCAAATTAACATAATAATTCAATAATGGCATGCAATTCAAAGTTGTTTGTCAGAGCTGTTTGAGTCTGGCTTGCATATGTCCTGATTCATTTCCCTTATGCCAGAGATTTAATAATAATTAAAAAAGGATAATTTACAGGAAATGTTTTTAGAAGCAAGGATCCTGGTATTTACACCAGGGGTGCCCAAACTCTAACCCCAATTAAGCACACCTGAACCAGCTAATCAATCTCTTACTGGCATCCTAGAAACTTCCAATTGCAATTGTACCAGTGCTTACTGTAATATGATTATCTAAAAGTCTACATACAATTTTAACCCCTGCTTTGTGTTTTTGCCACATTCTACCAAGAAACATTAAATTGTCATTTTTAATATTAAAGTTTATAAAATTTAAATCTATGCCAGATTTTATTTTATTTTATTTTATTGTATACCTTTCAAATAAGACCCATCCAAATCAATTTTAGTGGTACAATAAAAACATTGATAATGGTATCCGTTTCACTACACCCTTTAAATCAAAGGTTCTTTACTGGCATCTTTGGTTCCATGAAGAATTAAAAAAATCAATGGAATATTCCTATTGTAGAAATGTTTCTTTATAGTGGATAAAGGTTTCTCACTAAGAACAAAATATCTCTTTTAAGAATTGTTCACTAAAATTGTTCTATGAACCAGTCAGAAATGGTTCTTCTTAAGCACTGATGCGAAAACCCTCTTTTGGAGACATACATATTTCTGCTCCGTGTCTGAAGTTAGCATCAACAAAGTAGAGCAAACTTCCTGAAACCTTAACAAACACTCATTTGGTCCAATCGTCTGCCGTCACAGTTAGCTTAGTTAGCTGGGGTCCTGCCACACATAACCTGTCTGCTCCATTAACCTCATGTTTAGAACAAAAAGTCTCTAAATGTGGCGGTGGGGCACAAACCAGACCCTGTCAGCTGTACTTCACATCTTCACTGGCCATTAGCACACACTGCAGCCAAAACTGTTGGCCGGGACCACACACATGCAATCACACTGACAGAGCGTGGATAAAGGGACAGGAAAGCAGTGAGAAGTGTGGACCGCTGCACAAAATGAAAAGAGATGTGCCTCTGTGGTCTTCCGAACCGGCCGGGCCAGCTGGAGCCTTAAACAAAAGCAAACAAGGTCATAAAGTGGGTGCAGAGAAGAAGAGGCCTGGAGACGAGCCACTGTGATGTGAGGAAATGTGGAGGACACATGGGGCTGATTGAACAGTTCCTGCACAGTTGGGGAATGAGAAGCCCTCAAACAATGAGATAAAGTGCTGCTTTCATAACCACTGGGAAAAAAACACAAAAGGTCAAAGGGTCATGATGATGAAGCATTCAATTGATTTGTAAAGAAAGTGGAGATGCTGTTTCAGTAAGTTCAGGCCTTCTCATCATTGTATTGTATTGTCATTCCCACCTTCTTTCATAAGTGACTTACAAAACATATTTTGTAAATAAATGTTTTGAACTTTTTATTCATCAATGAATTATGAAAATAGGTTTCACGGTTTTCACAAATGAGCATATTATAATGATTTCTGAAAGACCATGTGACACTGAAGACTGGAGTAATGGCCGGTTTGTTTTCACAGAAATAAATGACATTTTAAGATATCATAAAATAGAAAACTGTTATTTAAAAGTTTAATAATATTAGGTTGGACCACTGAAAATTTGTCAAATTGAACCAAATTTACTACTGAAGCCATATTGACATGCCACCTGAAATATACAGTGCCTTAAAAATGAAGATGGCAAAAGAAAAGTTTTTTAAGATGCAAAATGTAAAAGGGCATTAATACTTCTTGAGTCAAAGGCATGGAAACTCTTGTATAGTCACCACTGGCATATACTGCAACACATTCCAACTTTCTATATATTGACCAAATAAAAAAAATGTGCATGGAATGTTTCCGAAATTTGGTTTATTTGACACGAAATTACCCATAATACAAAACACATTTAAAAACAACAACACAAACAAAATAATTGTCCACCTTCTGTCATTTTTATACTGATCTAATAATATTTTCTTTACTCTTTCCCTAAATCTAACCCTCACATAATCCATGTTTGGATTTTTATTATGACATCATTTAGCTCTTCTGAATTCTACAGGGGAAACGATAAATATGCACTCTACAGTTCAACAAAAACAAATTTGAGATTACTTTGTGAACAAGCCACATTTGTGATCCATTAATGCATTAACTGTTTAAGCTCTTGTTTCTAGTAATATCTTTGCATAAAACCTATAAGCATTTCAAACCAACCACATAAGCGACAATAATTACAGAAATGATTTACTTTATCTTTCAAGCAGAGGAGATGCCCTCATTCATGTAGTTAAAACCCAATGGAGCTTCATTCTTCAGAACACATGATCACTTCCCATGGGTAAAGTTAGAGGCTTATTTTCTGCTTGACTCATCGGCAGCATACTTCATGTTATGTGCATCTGTCACTTTTGTATTTCTGTTTAGATTTAATTAATTGTATTAAATTACATTTTAAATTATACACGGCTAGAAACCAGCTTGTTCCAAAACATAGCAATCAACCGTAGCTGAATTTTTTTTCAGCAGGGAAAGCAGTTATTTGTAATTGTTTATATCAACACAAGTCTCAGAGTATTAGAACAGCATTCCCACAGCAGAGTTGAGACAGAAGTTCAACAATCTTAAGTAGGGCAAAGCAAAAATTCCTTCTTCAGAAACATTTTTGCAGGGAATGCACACAACAGGTCAGGCATGTGTGGAAAGCTGGAGAATATGTGTGGATTGCACCAGAGGGAACCATTAAATCTAGGTCATGTGATGCTCACCATCAGGCCAAAAAACTCTTGGAACTCTCTGAAATTCACTTGGGAGCTTGACCATATGATTCTGGATCTTTGAATACAAGCCCAGGAGGAACCGTGGAGCTCGACAGCAAAGGATATCAGCACTGCATCCAAAATAAAACATCACATCTCATGTGGAGAAAGTTTCCTCTCTTAAGAAGAGTTCATGAGTTTAGATCTGCATTTTGAGTCAATGAAATCATTGGCAAATGCAAATCAAGCACTTTATGCACACAGTCCCATGCATTCTCGATGACACCCACAGCAAAACACATTAAGGAATCTGGATTGGAGGGGGATGCGGTTTCAGCACCAAAATGAGGCTGCGGTTGAGGAGCTGTCAGAGGGAGGCGTCAGTGTCATATTTGTGGTCTGGAAGTCATTGTCTTTATGTTCAAATGAGCTTGTTTATTTTTATCTATTGCGAAATAAAGCTGCTTTATTGTGGCTCAGCTGAGTTGCCATTTCAACTCTATAACTGATTCAGTGTCTCACTGCATGAACCTTTTCAAATAGCGCAGAGAGAAAGGCTACAATGGCCTGTTTTGTATTTTATAATGACTCAATACAGTCTGTATTTTTATTGTTTTGCCTGTTTAACCACATTGCTTATAAAAAGTTCTCAGTGCTGGGTGACCATAGAAGACCCATTAAAACATCCCCTCATAATTTTGAAAACAATAGTCAAATTGGATGTCTGATGTTTGGAAATCATGCCAGCCTCCGTACAGAATGCCTTAGAAATGCAGTCATATAGCTTAACCCGCTTTGTTTTTTGCAGAAGGCTGAACAGATTTGACAACAATAGAATGGACTCAGCTTAGACAAGAACTTATATTAGATATGATTTCTAATTACTCCTTCCTCACTAATTGCACTGCAAACGTTGTTGCACACAGAATTGAAGAAGAAAAAATGATATCTTGATCTTGGATGTAACTGCACACTGATATAAACATGCAATGTAACCGTGTTAGAATAATATATTATTTGAAATGCATAATGCATTCTGTTTTGGCATCACAATATGCAGTAAGCAGCACGATTACTTCCTGCAAAAAAACCATTATACTGGAATATGAGCGGTCATTTATTCTGTCATCATCCAGTTGCTGAAAGCGCACGCACAGATGAGGCCTGAATAGCACACGTTAATATGCATTTAAAGCTTTGTCAGTTTAAACATTTAAGAGCCAAAGACGCGAGCTTGCGCCTGCAGTGAGAAGAATTGTGAATTATTCACAATTATTACCCTCTATTCCAGTCCGACCTGGAGGCAATTACACAGACAAACAAACCAACATGTGATGTAATGTAAACATCATGCAGAAAAGAGCCCTGTGTCACACTTTGGTCAGAGTTGTCATTTCATTTAATCACCATAAATGCAAACAATGCCACACATCAGACTGCATGGAGACAGTGGAGGAGTTTATATAAATGAGCATATAAGAAGTCACAGTCTCCTTGAGATGTCCTCAAAGCACAAGTAGAGAAAAATGGCAGCATGGGGTGGTTACGAAGAGGAGGGTCTTGGCTTTCATGCTGAGTTGTTCATCTGTGGTTGCCTATGAGGAGCCCTCTGGGAGGAACAGGACTGGACTGGCAAGTAGAGCTAACAGGGTCCAGATGGCGCCCCAGTGTTTGGGAAGGAGGTCAGGGGCTGTTACTACAGCTGCGGGGCAGTGGAAAATCATATTACAATCATTGTATGAGGAGAACATTTTGGACGCACCCAAAATATTTCAAAAACCACATGGAGAAATAAAGGAGGGGCCATATAAGTGTTTAAACACATGCAAGGTGCCACAGCTAAAGGAGGGCAGAGCTGACATTGCCTTCATTTTATGTTCGACACTTATATGGCATGTTAACGAAGCATGTAAAAGGGAAACAGCTGGGGTATACTGCCCATTGTTATGCAGTGCCATTTCAGAGCAATATATACAATTATTTGCTCAAGTGAATATGACTTTCTTCTTTCCGACAGAAACTATTGGAGTATTATTAAAAAAATTTCCATGGTCTTCCAAGTTTTATAATGGCAGCGAATAGTGGTTGAGATTTTGAAGCAAAATAAAGTGCAAGAATTCATCATAAAAAGTGTTCCACACGGCTGTTCTTACTTCTGTGTCACCCATGGCACAAGGATACATTTTCTACATGTATTTACACTTTGAATTGAACAAAATCAGCACATCCATATACGCTGCTTGCTTTCAGCTCATATTTTCCAAAATGGTGCTACGGTGATGTGGAGAGACACAGAGGAGACAAATTGTTGAATGAAGTCATTATTTTTGTTTTCATTGCATAAAAAAAGTTTTCTTGTCGCTTAATAAAATTCAAACCACTGATGGAAGATGGACTATTCTGATGATGTCTTTCATACTTTTCTGGACTTTGGCAGTGTAATTTACATGACAGTCAGTGGGACAATCACAAGCCTGCTGGTTATCCAAAATATCGTAACTGTGTTCCAAAGACAAACAAAGCTTTTATAGGTTTGGAACGGCATGGGGGTAAGTGATTAAGGACAAAATTTTCATCATGGTGTGGAGTATCCCTTTAAGTCATCATTTTGTTTTCTTGTTGTTATTTTTTTTTTTTTTTACCAGATGCTAGTTTTACACAAACCTGAGGAGATCATGCATGCTGTCGTTAAAGCATAAGAAGGACAAACCAAATAAAAAGATATTTATGTGCATTAGCTTAACTTAGCTTTATAAAATTATGCTGTTTGGATAACCAGTAATGAAAAAGAGTGTGTATTACATTGGAAAATACTTTCTTGCTTTTAGACAAATAGTCTCTTGGACTAAACGGCTGGAAGATGAACATCCCTTGGCTTTCTTCATGCATGCAGTTCACAAATTATTTCAAACGAAACAACTCTGACATTCCAAGGCTGCTGACTGACGAAAATAACACATGGATAAGTGTAAAATGTCTTAGCAGAGGCAATGGGCTTGCAGGGACTTTATTCAAAAATTCTTTATCTGATAAATCAATGATTTCTTTAAAAGGCTTTTCATCTCAAAAGATTGAAACTCTTTCCAGTTTCTCAATCAAATGTACCCTTTGATTTGTATTGTTATTCACAATTTGCTAAGCACAGTTTAATTGCAAGAATAGCGGGCAAATGAGTTTGAGAAGCTGTTGCTGCACACACACTTCTAAAGCACTTTGCAGATTGCAAACCTGGGGTGCGTTTCCCAAAACCATAGTTGCTAACCTGTTAGGAACTTAGTTGGTTGGCAATGGGAAATTGCATTGCGACCAACAAAGTTGCTAACTTAGTTAGCAACTATGGTTTTGGGAAACGCACCTGCAGGTCAGAAAATTACAGACCCTTTAAGAACAGTAGGAGCTAAACATTTTACATCAAAGCTCAAGTCAAGTAACTTTGACCATATATAGATGCATATTTTACTTTAAATAGATATATATACATATATATTACTTCTGCGAATAGAGATTTTGAATGACTCCATATTAATTGAGTTTGATGTTAAGCCCTTTGTTTGCACTTCAATTGAACTCTGGTTTTAACTGCCATTTCCAGACGATTGATAAAAACCCACGCTTGTTTACTGTTACTGACATACCAGAGTAGTTTCTCTTTTTTATACAAAGCATCACACCATTGTCTTTGCTAAAGGCTCCAAACTGATGGCGTTTGTTTGGAGAGAAGCATTTCCTCCTCCTTATGGTTTTAATAAGGAGTCTCTGAGTGTGTCTGTATAACCAAATCCAAATAATGTTTTTGTTTTATTTGGTTTCATTTTTTAAACAATTTTTGCAGCAATTTCAATTCAATTATTTGAATCATTTCATTTAAAAGAAACAAACAAACAAAGCCTCTGTAAAATCTCATGTATCAAGCTATTCAGTGGTGTGTGGTGAACTTAAAAAATGAGACGACAAATTTATTCATTTTTTTGGTTGATTGATGTCGATAAAAGATAAAGGCACTGTCACCATGCAACTAATACTAATATATACTTATAAGATCATGTACATTATATTTTTTTTTACATAATGCCAAAGGCTCATCAGCTTTATGCAAATTAGTGCATTTGTTTGAATCAGACATGTGAGTGAGAGGTTTGTTTACAATCTAATTACTGAAGCTGAAGCCAATTTGCAGACTGACTTATAAGATAATATGCTAATCAAGTAACTTTTCACCTTTATTGTTTCTTTATCTCTCTCACACACCAAGCTTTTTAGACCTCTATAAGAACCCAACAAAAAACTCTCTCCCTCGCAAATTTTATCCACCATGTTACTCTCGCATTGATGTCTGTGTGAGCGACTTGTTTGCTGTCTAATTGCTAGAGATAATTTGTGGACTGACTGATAGGATAATACGCAATCAAATAATTTTTCACCTTTATTTTGTCATATCTCCTTTACTCTCATTCCACTCTTTTTGGACCTCTATGAGAATGCAACAACAATAAAAAAAAACTTGCTCCCTCTCAAATTTTATCTGCTAAGTTCATTTTAAGACCAAGATTTTATACCCAGCATGCAGACGCTGAACAGGTCTGTCCAGAGGTTCTGGTTTTGTTCAGGCTGTCACTTTTCCAAAAAGACCTTTCACTGAGACTATTAACTATTAGTTTGCTGTCTAGGTTTATAGCCTGTTAAGGTTTATGTGTAATTTACAGTTCCCTGAGCACAGACTAAAAACCAAATTTATGTTGTACAGGATGTCTGGCCGTGTTGTCAGTACATATTTTCATGACCTTAAAGGTGGCTTTTGGAGGTGTGCTGTGCGTCCCTTTTGACGCAATTAAAGATAACATTTGCGAAGTTAAAATGAAACAATAATAATGTAGTACATTGAGAACGCTTCCTGGAACATTAGTTTTAAAAAGCAGTGCATGGAAAGTTCTCTAAATAATGTTCACCATTTCCTCCATCACAAAAAAATATATTAAAAAAAAAATCATGTCAAACATGCCACAACGTTCTTCCTAACTTGCCATCCTCTCAACTCATGGCTTTATACATGCAGTCATATTCCTGAAATACCAATGTCATGCTGGGGAAAATCTTTTGAAGGAAAAATGTCCATCTCAAGCAAAAATGTCCAACATTTCCAAGGAAATACATATGATAAAATATCCACAGATCTGTGCTGATGTCAAGTCAGAGTTCTGCTGTTTTTGATTAATAAAGATAAAATATGTATAAGTTTGGCCAAAAAAAAAAAAAAAAAAAAAAAAGAGGGAGAGATTTTGGATGATGTTTATCTTTTTTCCAGGCTGTAACTCTAGAATATGACTTTAGCTACATTTATTTTATTTATTGCAAAACACATACTCTGCCTCACTGATACAATGGCAATATTTTTTTATGTGTTTGAAAGAAGCATTTTATGCTCATTAAGGCTGCAATTATTTGACTAAATATAGTTCAAAGATATTGTAGTTCTATGCAGGGACAGAAAGCTCTTGGAATTCATTAAAAAAATATCTTAATTTGTGTTCATTTCATTTCACTGTCCCTTTAATTTCTTAAAAATATTTTACTTTAAACCCTTGAATCATTTCTAAAGCATGTATTACATATAAACCATTCATATTTGCCATTACAGCAACAGTGTTTAAACTGCATCCTAATGGTTTTAAATTAGTTCTGACTTCAACACAGACCGGTGGATGTCTAGACTTCTTTTGACATAATCTGTTTGTAGAGCCATTATAATTTTTTTTTTTTTAATGTATGTAATGCAGTTGCTTGTTTAAATTGCAACCTAACCATGTCCTAACAACATACCATTAGAAAATATCAAAGACAAATTCCATCTCCAAATCATATGCCATGCAATAATAATGTCACAAGTCATAACATTCAGGGGGTTTTCATAGGGTCACTAATTTAACCCCACAAACATGTGTTTTAAAGCTTTTAGCACAAAATCAGTAGCTTGCTGTACTTCTTCCTTCAACATTACCTTTGCTGTGGCAGACATTTTATTAAATATCTAAGTGAAAAAATGCTTGTGTGAAATGAATTGCGCATGGAAGAAAAATAAATTGGCCTCAGCCCGTAGCTTAACATCTGGCGCAGTTTACTCTGGCAAGTCATATGTTATTCAGGAGAGGGAAAACATGACACCCTCTAGCTTTTCATTTTTTGAAATTCCAAACTTAAAGCATAAGAAATAGGTATCTACTTTACATTGTTTTCATACATCGTAGGAGAGCAGTGCTCTGTTTGACAAAAGAGGTGAACGACAGATTTTTCTCACGGCCCATGACTTCCCTAGTGAATTCTGACGTTGTGTCGATCCAGTTTTCTTTCCTGTGGACCAGCCCTCACACAGAAGGTCAGGGTTTGACAGCGGGACATCTGCAAACACATTAATGCAAGTTATTAACGATAAATTGGGTTAAAATGTATAAAATGGCTTGTAGTTAGAGGTCGGTTTCTGACAACAGAGACGTTTCAAATAGCATTTGAGTGCGTTTTGATGATTAAGATCAACTTTGAACATTATTACTTTGCGTGGCTTATTACATTTGGCAGCTTTGATGGATAGTGTAAGTACACGTCTTTGGAAAGTTAGCATATGAGCTGTTAATCATTGAAGAATTACGTAACGTTTTGGTTTAATGAGAATTTCTGACCTGTTCTTGAGGTCATCGTGTTTTCTTTGGCAACAGGAAACTTCCTTAAAGTGTCATGCACCATTATAGAAGATGGGGACTAAACTTTGTGGCCAGCTGCAGACACTCTGGGCCTAATGACATGAGAGAGCAACCAGGTGTAAGAGTTCATGAAAGGGCAACTATTTACTAGTGTATTGGGTGGTCATGCTACACTTGGTGTTTCATTAACTTCCATTCTTAACCATGCAAATATGGGAGAGTGGGAATACATGTATGTGCACCAAAATTATTTTGCACTGTATTCATTCAAGTTCCAGTCCAGTTGACTTTGACCTGGAAATTTGAATAGCAAAAGGACATTTTAGGATCTTAACATCACAGATTGTCCTTTTGGCCTCAACACAATGAACACACACTTCTGCTAGGGTTCCTAAACAAACTGCATAGCCATGAGACCATGCAACTGATACCATGGCAATGAGTTACACTGGAACTCATTAGAAAGCTAGAAATTTGATGTTTGGCTGTGGGGGTTTATCAATTCAGCTGGATCCCACACAACAACTATTGAGTTGTCATTCCCACAAGGAATCAATTTCCTTTGAAAAAATGTTTTGGTATCCACGGATCCAAATTGTTGATTATATTATAAACCGCAAGCTGGGGATGAAGGCTAAAGATCAATTTTCACAGTAATGAAATTGAAAAAGAAATAATGGGATTGAAGAATAAACAGATTTCTCAAAGAAACAAAAGAGATTGAGGAATTAGATCACAAGGACCTCGCACTACATTTAAATGTCAGTCATCTAATTTTAATGGTTTGTTTCCTGATTGTAACTTACAGTCACTTTTCAATAAGAAAAGTTAACACTAGCTATGACAAAACAACTCATTTATACATACTGTAAATGTCATTATGTGATATGCTAATCAAGACTTGCTAGCATTGGTTATGTCACTAGATTGACTCTTGATCATGTAGATCAATATAGTAGAATAATGAAATAAAACAAATGATGCAGTTTGGAATTATATTTCTGTTGTTTTGCATTTACTTATAGAGAAACCTACCTGTTCTACGTTTCCAAAATTATTTATTTTGGTAAAATAAAACAACATCGTAGTTTAGTACTAGCACTTTTCAATATTTCAGTAATTTTATAATTCAAATCTGCAAATTGCACATTTTGTTTTTGGTTCACTTTTTAAAACGTTACAGCAACATGACTTAGCAACAACAAAAATGCAACATTGCGCAGTGTTACAAAAACATTTTGTGCTTTCTGAGTAGATAGCTAATCAGGTAATATATATTTTAAATTTGGTTCATGATTTTATTATGAAATATTAATCATAAATACTGTATTTGCTCAGTGAACTCGAAAATGCTAAACAAAAATGTCCCTTTTTACATTCATATAACCCTTTATTGTTGTGCAAAGAGAATAAACTGTATGCTAACACATCATGAAGTCCTCAAAAACACATTAACCACATAAAATTATACCTGTTAAAATTCTATATTTACAAATTTGGAAATCAAACCAATTTGAACATGAAAACTTAATGCTGCACATTGCCAATCATTGATATAAATTTGTCTGTACAGTTTGTAACAGTTCTGTAAATTTGCTCAGTGCCTTGTTTTTGCAATTTCATGCAACTGTAAAATAATGTGTAATTTTTCGCACAATGTTCCATCAACTTGAACCTATGGTACCTTTGACGAGTGGAAATATTTGGTTTACTTGAACTTATAAAAAAAACATGTTTCAGAGTACCAGCTCTGAATGTTCTGTGATTATGATGCAAATAATGCACTACTAAATAGTTCATATGTTAATGCTGGCTAATGAGTCTAATGAATGGTACCTAGTACAAATAATGGTTTCATAGGAGTCTGGCTCTGTAACCATTGTTAAAACAAGAACTGGTGTGAAGTGGCTCAATATCCTGTATAGAATTAGGCTTGAGGACTATCCAAGAAAGTTGAATATGCCTATACAAAGTGTATTGTTGTTCAGAGCAAACTCCATATTTGGGCAATGTACATGGGGGGCTCTATGACCCTACTGTCATCTTGCTTTGAAAGAGATCCCCAAGTGGAAGTTTACCAGCATCATCAGTCTGTCCAGAAAGTCAATCAGTGCATCACAAAGTTTTATGTCTATCCACTTATGAACCCTGAGCAGGCTTCCCTGGTGGTCCAGGTATTCCTCTTGGCCCCTGTGGTCCCATAGGGCCTTCTACTCCTTTTGGTCCAGGAGGTCCATGTACCCCTGGGAGTCCAGCTTGCCCTCGGATACCTGTCGGTCCTTTTGGGCCAGGAATTCCATCCTTCCCAGGAGCCCCCATATCACCCTTCTGTCCCTTTTCACCACGAGGACCTGGTGGCCCTAAAGACCCTTTTTCTCCTTTAAGTCCTGGCCCACCTCTCATTCCTGAAGATCCTTGTACACCTTGATCACCCTTTATTCCCATAGCGCCCTTAAGTCCTTGAGGTCCACGATTCCCTGCAAGTCCCCTGTCACCTTTTGGTCCTGTTAATCCTACAGGTCCTTTGGCTCCGGTTTCTCCCCTGTTTCCTTTTGGACCTGGTTGACCAGGCACACCTATCCAGAAAAAAGACACTTAGACACTTAAAGAAAATATACATTATAGACACTACAACAGGTCTTCAAATTCAGCCCTAGAGGACCACTGTCCAACAGAGGTTAGGCCCCAACCCTAAGTTAATCAAGGTCTTCAGAATTTGATCAGAGTTGGAGTAATACTCTGCAGTTCAGTGACCCTACAGGGCTGAATTTGAGGATCCTTGCACTAAAGGTAGACAACTACCTTTCAGAATAGTGAAGTTCTGGATCAGCTTTTCATGACTGGTGTCTACCAGCTTCATCTCCTCAACCACCATTGATAGGTTTCTCACATCAGCATCGAGGCGTACATTCAGCATCATGTACTGCATCCTCAGAGTGTCTGCGAGGTGAAGGAGAAGCAAGACTGTGTTGTTCAGGTTCTGCAAATCTTCTGTGTGACTATTCAGCCTGGACTGGCAAGAGGAACTCTCTTGGTTGATGTATTGGTACATGCTCCGAACATGGTTAACGGTTGCTTTGAAGCTGGAAGATAGTGTGTCGATCTCCATTTCAGTGGACTTCATTCTTGCATCCAAAGTCACAAATCGGTCCCCGGTCCGGTTCTCGTAGTACTTGGCATGGTACTGGTGGTCGTGCATGTTCTCCTCATGTTCATCAATGTAAGACGAGACATTGTCTAGTTGCATCTGAAGGTTCATGACTTGCAGAGTGAGGTCATGCACCATCTCTGAACTCATGCTGATACGCTGATGAGTGGCAGAGACACCATTCTGAACAGCCCTCACGGTCTGCATGGTTATGCTGGCATTGGACTTTAGGCCACTTAAAACTCTGCTGTAGTTCTGCCAGTCTGCTGTAATTTTTTGAAGGACCAAGGTCTCCTCTTCTGCCTTCCTCTGAAGAGCACCTATCCACAACGCACTAAGGGCGACAGTAGTGTTGACTTGTTGCATTGTGGCCTTCAAATCATATTGATCCTCAGAAAGGGTTTTCATGCCTTGATCTGTTTCATTGATGACAACCTGCCAGCCAGTTACCTGATCCAGGTACTGGCCCAGAGACTGGTTTATCCGCTTGATGATAATTCCAAAGGACTGGAGGTCTCTAGTCATTCGGTTGCTGGATTGCGTAAGACTTTGCTGAGATTGAGTTACCTTTTCCAACTGCTGCTCTTGACTGAGTACTTTCTTCTGGATCTCCTCATACTCTTTCTTCAGTCTGGCAATCTCCTCTTGGTATTGAGCAGCATCTAAGCAGTTGGAATAGTTGTTTACAGCGCTGATATCTGCAATACAATCACCAATTCGTCAATCTCTTGTACCGCTGACACAAAATACACTGTAAATTGCATGAAAATGCAGTTTTGTTTTAACAGACTGAGCACTCTGTCTGCACAGCTGTTTTGTAGGCCATTATTTCGGTAATAAATGATTCCTCACAAGGTTTTAACTCTCTGAGGATTTCACCGACCACAGGAAGTGAACGGAGAGATTAAACAAACAATTTAGATAAATCTAGCAGGCCTATTTTAAACTGTGTGAGAACATTTTTCTTCTTACATTTTCATTATAAATAAAATAGTTTTTGGTAATTGGAACAAAGCTTAGAAAAATATTATAATATAATAAACTGTAATAAAATCAATTAAAGCTATACAGAAATAAAATACTACAATTAAAATTAAAACTGAAAATATAAAAATAACAGTCAGTTCAAAAATAAGAATTCTTACCTTTTAGGCTCTCTTGGACCTTTGAAATCCGCTTGCGGTAAAATGTCTCCTCTTCAGATAAGGTATCAACTCTTCTGAAAACTGATAAAAATTTAAATTTTATAATATTAAAACCATTATTTGAAACATTTAAGCGATGCAAAATAAGCAAGAAAAATAAATAAATACACATTTGATACCAATTTTTATTCCAATCAAGAATGCGAAATTGCGTAATATTTTTGAAATTGCAAGTGATCTCTGTTTCCTCTGAGAATAAAAATGTTTGGGAATTCTTTTAAGAACCCGTCTTCACACACCAAGACTTAATCTTGCATTATGGGGACTCTTAAAGTATAATGGAATGATAAAAGGAAATTGCTTATTTTTTTTATCACTAAACAGGATACTTCTCACTTGATTTATTTGCCTTGTGCAAACTTCTTACATCAAATTCCTTAACATAGCAGTAGAATGCATATTACACACAGACTTGTTATAAATTTTGGAGGAGTTACAGCAATATGACTGGCAAGTATGATAATGAAGTCATGAAGTTGTTGTTGAAGCCCCATTTAGAACTCTGGTTTGTTGTTGTACACATGTGTATGGTGAAACATATTGTAGGTTTGATTCGTAGCTCTTTCACTATTGTCTTTCATTGTGCATTCATGCTTGTTAGTGGGGGAAAGGATTCAGATTTGGCATCTTACTTCACACATGATGTGAGATTTATTGTGTGGGCAAGGTTTTGGTTAACTTCTAAATATTAAATCTGGAAATTGTTGACTTTGAGCTAAGTTAAAGCCCACATTGCATGTTGTAACCATATGTATGAAGGATGAGAATTGGGGTGTCCCACATTCCATTCTCTGGCCCATAACTGACCCCAGCAGTGTGTCTTCTCATGTGAAAATGCTGATAGCTGATTCATGAAAAAGTATTTTACTACCATTTAACTTTCTTTGTTCACTTTGGCTTCACTTTAAAGAATGAGGAAAACAAACAAACAAACAAACAAACAAACACACAACAACAAAACCTGTTGCAAACATGGTTGTACCTTGAAAACTTACCAAGGGATGCCAACACGGCAACTGCAATGATGAGCAAAGCTAAAAAACCATAGAGCATTTTGACAGCTAGCTGAAGAGAATGTGTCTGCTGACATTTCATACATCCTCCTCTTGCTCTTCCTGTGGACACAAAAAGACAATCTCATAAAGATGCAAATTTTATTATAAACTCACCATTATATCCTAACTGGTATGTAAATAATTATTTAAAATTTCACCCCAAATCTAAACAATAAAGAGAATTTAACTTTTCTAAATGCTGTCAAGAAACATTAATCAATAGTCAATTATCACTCTCCAAATGATGGATAAATGTTGACTCATGTACACTTTAGACATCTTTAGACAACAGACCATCGCAACATAAATTTCAGGCAAAATTTTTACATTTAGACAGATATTTATAAAATCAGTCAGCTTACTGTCTAACTCTCTTTTACAAATTCCATCTGTTGTACTTTGTCATGCCTCATTAATAAAGAGAGAAATAATCTTTAAGAAAGATTAAGTTTTCTAACCTCTCAAGGGAGGAATTTCCTCTTCTTCTCCAGTTAAGTCCTCCTCTACAAAGAAAAATTGCACAAAACACAAATAAGTCAAGGCTCTACAATTTATAACATCGTACTTATGATTACATCGAAAGTAATCATAATTCTATTAAATCATTGTTCATTGTATTGGCTAATCGAACACTGTTTCCCTTGAGACTCATCATCTACCTCCTTCACAGAACAAAAACATTACACCATCATAATTTCAACATGTCAGGTTTCAGACTTTAATTACAGGAGATTATAAGAGAACAATGAAATCCACTGCAAGAATTACATACATATTTGGTCTTATTAGTCTATAAGAGGGCTCAAATGAAACTGAACAAAGAAAAAGATTCCACATACCATTAAAAAGCTGGTTCTCGTAACCACTGTAGCTATCTGCAAAAGAGGAAAAAAGCAGCAGTGTTGATGTATGTGTTTGCAAATTAAGGTCAATAGATTGAAACATAAACTTATTCTGGGAATAACACACACACACTCTCGCTTTATCACCAGAAACATAAATCAAAAGAGTTGAAATTGCTAGCACTCAGCTTTAAGACAAAAACCAGTCAACTTGAACCAATTTGTACTAGATGAGGTCACTGCTGGAAAGAACCTTATATGAGCTAAATTACACAAAATTGGTGAGGGAAGTACTCAAATTGATTGGATCTTTTGGAGGATTTTTATTCCTGGGCGGAACAAAATAGCCTGGGAATAGTTTGTATGTCAGAGATGCTCTTATGATATGCCAAAAAGGGCCCTTACTATGGCCCTTTTGAGTTTAGAAGCCCATATTGAGTTTGTTTTTAATGGGTGGGAAAAACCACAGCTGTTCTGGCCATGAGCCACAAAAATAAAATGGTGTGTGGTGCAGGACACAGCTATAAATAGAACAGAGGATAAATGTTAGAACATCTGGAAAAGCATTATCAGCAGAGGGTTAGCTGTTTTTTTTCCCCTATTGCAGCCACCCATGACAGTCAGTAAACTAAACAGCTGATTACCACCTGCTGAAGTGCAACCAAAATGCATTAGGTGCTTCAAGTGAGGAAAGAAATGGGACTATATACATCCTCAGAACATCTAAGAATCTTTATCAACAAGAAACAAAGGTATTTCAATGTCATTTTATGTTGTCTCCAAGACCATTCATGTCCCACAATGCGTACTGTTTCATGGGGAGAAGGAATACACAACAAAAAGCATGAACATGTGAGGGCATCTTTACAGAAGCCTGCAATCCACCATGTTTTGGAGAGTCATTTTCTTACTGAAGGTTAGCCAGGGTCTACTTTGAAAATTGAGCTTGAACTCTTTGCAGAAATTTGAAAATGTGTCACTGTGTTCCTGGCTGAAAAGAATGGACAAGTGTTAGGTTCAAGCTACGACAAGGAATGGTGACTCAACATCTCTACACCCTGCAGCTGAAAGACACTGGGTTGGTACTAAAGGTAAAGTTGTTACTGGAGTTATGCCAGTTATCACTGCCAATACTGTTAAGCATCAACCTGTTTTCTCTTTATCGGACACTACTACTCAGAAAGCACTTTTACAATAACATCCTTCAACTCCGAAGCCTCTGGGAATTTGCACCTGCTTCGTTTTCTGTTTGTTTTAAATCTTGGGTCTGTATTTTCCAAACCCTGAGCACGTCTTGGAGCCGCGCTTTGCATGCCAGACCTGCTAAGCTCATGTGAAACTGTTTATACCTACTACTCAAGCTGCTGAGGTCAGGTCTACCAGAGCCAGAGTGCTAGAAGGGGCAAACGCTTGTTGAGGGAGAAAGTTGAGAGACTTTACATTTCCCCACCAGTTCTGGCTACACAGGTGGATCGGGTCTTGTGGTGGTGTAAGTGTTGCCAACAGTACAGAGGAAAAGGAGGGGACCCTTCAGTCTGGTCTGGATGTCTGCATTCCCTTCGAAAACATTGCTTACAAGGAAGCCGAGAACCTTCAAAAAGCACTATGGCTGAGTCAACAGAAGTAAACGTATAAAGTATGAAAGTTAATGAAAGAGGCAGGATATTTAAGCTTGCCAGGTCATTCAAGGATCTGGAGGAAATGGAAAGTTTCTAAATTTGGTCAGAAGTCTAAGAACATAAGACGAATATGCCAATGTTTATAAAGGGTGGGCACTCACAATCTGTGTGCTTTCAAAATTAAGTTGCATGATGTAAGGTTTAAACAAGCAGGGAGTCTTAAGTTTACAAGTTACAACAATATAATACAATAAATGATACTTAAAGGTCAAAAACTGACCATGTCTGCTGCATTCTCTCAAAATCAACAGCAATACTTGACCATGGACACAATTTAGGTTGCATTTGAGGGATGTCATCAGTTGTCTCAGGTGTACATAATTAAGTAAATCAGTCCACTTGGGCAGATGTTGTACAGTATCTTAGCACCCAGCTATGCAAACTACATCTGTGCCCTCCCCAGACATTTAAGGCTACAATTTCATGCTAGGTCTTTGAAACACTGTCAGAATAACTAAAACCACATGACTCACAATGGTAGCACGTCAGTACAGATCACAGAAAATTATATATTTTTAGTGGCCAGTACAAGTACAAGTCTTGTCACCAAGATGCACTTAAACCACCAAGATTTGGTTGTCAACATATGAGGCATCCATCAGCTCATCCTCTTTTCCAGAAATACAGCAAAGAAGACAAATGTTTAATACAATGCAATAGTTGAGAACTCCTTGGAGAACAATGCTTAAGATGATATCTCCTTTCAGAACTTCGCAATGTCAGAGGATTTCAGAGGATTCTCCTAATCCTTCAAATCGAGCAATGGAAAGCTACTTAATTGAGGTGTTCTCGTGTAACTTCTGGGGCTTTGATGTTCTAAAGAACGAATTGGCGTGGTGTGCATGATTTCTAAACTGTGGGTTCAGGAGGTTGCCCAGTGCCTTTAAATGGATACCCTTTACTGAAAAGCACCAAAACAGGAAACATCCAGTAATACGGGTATTACGTGACCAGATGAATGCAGAGGGTATAAAACATCTGACAGAAACGCTTGAAACTAGAGATGGGTAGCAGAGGCAGAGGGCAGGGTCTTTCCAAACCACAGAAACCCAACCACAACTAATAAAGACAAGTGTCTCTACAGTTCTGGTTGATGTATAACTGCTTTACACGCATTTTAAAAAGTATGAGCAGTTCTTCCCAAGAGTTCAACCGTAGAGTTCAATGGAGAGTAATTGAAAACATTCATACTGTATATTATAGTTCATAAAAACAAAAGGGTTGAATACTGGAGGTGAATCTCACCCCTCTACTCCCATCTTTAGACATCGACATGTTTACAGTCACACATGGGTTGACTTTATTGCATGAAAGTACACATTCTTTGATGTTTTACAGCTTGTTTTCTGAAGCCAAACTTTTTTTTTTAACTTTTTTTTCTTTGACCATTAAACAGGTCATTATGCGTTCAAGTGTAAACAAATATGAAGAGCAAGTGTGTTTCGTTATATCTGATACACTTCAATTAGATGTAATAAAAATTAAAAATAGCCTATTTGGCCATTACAAGTAGATGCATAGGTCAGATCCTGGGAAAACAGCTGAAAGAACGTATGTTTACGTGTGGTTAGCACTGGCTTCACACCTGCTGCCCACAACAAGAACACAGAACTCCCCACACATCCCTCAGGGGGAGTCATGCTCTTTCATGAGTTTCTGGATTATGCATTAAAAGAGTGTAAAAATTGACCTTCATTTTTT
This sequence comes from Carassius gibelio, assembly GCF_023724105.1. NCBI lineage: Eukaryota > Metazoa > Chordata > Actinopteri > Cypriniformes > Cyprinidae > Carassius > Carassius gibelio. Next base: position 6,874,521 of record NC_068415.1, read on the forward strand.
AATATGTTTCCTATAAATTAAAGATCGTAGCAAAGGATGCAGATCCATATGTTCTATTTCCCTTTAAGAACTCACTTGGATTATCTGAAAACCAAGTGCTGCCCCAACAGTGTGGTTTATCTAAGTGTTTAACTAAAAATTAAACAGCAAATAGTGTCAAGCTGAGAGTGATGAAGGCATGATGTATTCTGCTTTAATAGCAACAGAACGACAAACTCGCATCCAACATCAACAGCTCCCTGCTTACTTTAGACTTCCAAGTTGTGGTCTTGAATATGTGCTGCCAGCACGCTCATGTTTGCAATGGTTTTCTCTCATAAATTAAAAAACTGTAAAACATTAGTCAGTAGAAATCGATAAAAAGAAACTTGCTTACCTTTCATGTTGATTCTGTAAAATCACCCAGGTCAGTTTTGTAAAGAGGAGAGCAGAGATTTGAGACTGAATATATTTCACCTGTTTGATTTTTTTCAAATTGGGATGTATTTCAGTGACTCATCAGAATCCCGACCATCAATCAAGAACCATACTGGTTGGTTAACAAGAAGGAACCAAATCTGCAGAGTTATCCAATGTTGAAAACCCCTCTGGGTCCGGCTGGTGTGTCAGGAAAAGCCTTCTATAACATGCTGACTCTGTGCTATAGAACCAGAGGAAAGGAATACCTTGGACCATAAACATGAGCAGCTTTGGGAAACATGCTGGAGAGAGGGAGAGATTGTTTCTATGTGGGAAAGGGATGGAATGGATGAAGGGAGAAGGAGGAGAAAAGGAGGAGGTGGGACACGGTGCATGTGCTTCAGTGAGTCAGTCCTGAGCACCCGCCTAATTGCTAACAAATGTCTGGTATTGGAGAAAGAGGCACCTTTATCTTCTGTGGCCTCTGTTGTTGGAGATTTACACATTGTGTTTGCCATATGGAACAAAAAGGGAAATGGTGTTCCCCAACAGTCCGTTTGTTGTTGTGAGGAGAGAGACAAATTATTGTGCTAGAGCTTTTGAAAATGCAAAATGCAGCTTCGTACTTTTTCAGTTAAAGTCAGTGCATTTTTCTAAAACACTATTTTGTTCTATTAAACAACATCAGCATTCAGTTTGAAATCAAGTCAAGTGATACAGACTAAGATACTTTTGGTATTTCTGCTGTAATGATTTCAAACTAGGAGTATTGATATATTAAATAAATTAGCATAAAGAGGCATGCACACTTGCAAGTGAATCTTTATTTGCATAAATAAATAAAAGGTAAATAAAGAATCACCTGCAAGTGAGTGTACGGTCTTTAGCCTCATTATGCTATTTTGATTTCTTCTTACCGGCACCTCGGATGGTGTGCATATGCATGCTCGTTATATTAAATATGATTTATTTTGTAACTCTAGAAGTAGAACTGCATGTTCTTCATTTTAATTTAGATCAGAGGTAGATTATTTTAATATATTACTCATAATTTATTAAATACCTTTAAGTCTTCTGTGTCCCTCTTTTAAGTTAGCTGAGGTTCCCTGGTTAAAATCCACCTGTTTATAATAATTGTCATTATTTACTCACCATGTTGTCGCAAATTTGACTTTAATTCTTCCCCATAACATCAAAGGAGAGTTTTTTACCGTAGAAATATAATATAGTTTAATAAAAGTATCACGTAAGTCATCTGAATGTCAATTTCGGTGCATGGAGCCAGGTTTGACATCAATGCTGCTTAACCGATTTTCAAGTGTCTTGTAAGGTTTGAATATGTTGAAGCATAATATGAATTAAGAGGATTTCAGTAATTAATAACTTCATTATTTTTCTTGTGCAAAGCTATTGTATGACTTACAAAAATTTGGAATATAGCACACAATATATCGGCCACTTTTATTGTGCTTTATTGGATATTGATAGTTGTGGTAACTATATGCTTTATATTATAAACAAGTAACATAAACATTCTTCAAAACATATTGTTCCACAAAAGAAAGTAAGTCATCCAGCAAATGAGGGTGAGTAAATTACAGAATTTTACATTTTGGGGTGAACTATTAAGTCCATATGTTTGTTGTTTACAATCTGCAATCATTTATTTGAAAAACAACAACCAGCTTTTGTATAGAATGCAATTCTCTCTTGGAATCAATGGTGTACCTTTGAATCCACTCAGTCACTTTTACCTCTTCTTCCACATACTCTTTCCACATGAGACACACAATACACATATCTTTGAAGTCTTCTGTTTCTGATTAAGCATGCAGGATTCATGAATGACTGATTAATTAAAACCATCTAAAACTACTAATCAATTTACAGTCATGGCCAAAAGTTTTGGCAGCAACATAAATTTTGTGTTTTGCAATGTGTGCTGCTTTAATATTTGTAGATATTTTTTCCACATGTTCTATGGTATACTGAAAAACATTGATAAACACATCATACGTTTTAAAGGCTTTTATTGGCAAAAAAATATAATTAGTCAGTGTTTACAATGTTGACCCTTGTTCTTCATAACTTCTGCAGTTCGCTTTGGCATGCTGGACAATCTTCTGGGCAAAATCCTGACTGATGGCGACCCCCTTCTTGCCTTAATAGTTCTCGGAGTTGATCATAATTTGTGGGCTTCTGCATTTCCACTCACCTTTTGAGGACTGATCACAGTTTTTCTATGGGATTGAGATCCGGGAAGTTGTTTGGCTACGGATCCAAAACTTCAATGTAATGATCTTAATGCTGGAAGATGGACGGATCATGAAATTGCTTATGGATCGTTGGAAGAAATCGATCTTGCAAGATGTTTTGAAACCATTCTTTATTCATGGCAGTGTTTTTGGCCAGAATATAAGGAGAGCCCACTCCCTTGGTTGGAAAGCAACCCCAAACATGGATGGTCTCAGGATGCTTCATTGTTGGCACAACAGAGGACTCAAGGAAGCATTCACCTTTTCTTCTCCAAACAATCAATTTTCCAGATGTCCCAACCAGTCAGAAGGGAGCTTGATCAGAGAAAATAACTTTACACCAGTCTTCTGCTGACCAATCCTTGTACTTCCTGCAGAATTTCAGTCTGTCCTTGAGGTTTTTCTTGGAGAGAAGTGGCTTCATTGATGCCCTTCTTGACACCAAGCAGTTGTCCAAAAGTCTTGGCCTCACTGTGCGTGCAGATGCTCTTACACCAACCTGCTGCCCATATGACCATATGGTTATGTTCTGGGCACAACTCCACACGCCACTCCATGCAGCCAATTTCTTGATGATCTGGTAAATTGTTCATAAAGGTGCAATATTATTTGTAGCAATTTACTTTGCATGCGAGGCCATTTTGATGCAAAGCGATGATGCTGCACGCGTTTCTTTGGAGGTAACATTGCCAACAAAAACACAATGCCAATGCCAATGCAGCTTTTAGCATTTATTTAAAATGCATCTGCTCACCCAATAATCTAGAAACAATGTGAATGAACACCACAACATCTTAAGCAGCAAACTCAGATAATCATGGATCCAAGTGACTAAGGAAGCATCCACCTGTATATCTTCCAGTTTTGCCTTCAACTGTCTTGGTTGGATGGTATTAAATGCACTGGAAAAATCAAAGAACAACATGGAGACTGTGGTGTTGGTAGCCTGGTAATACCAAACTCTGCTACTTCGCTTTGCTTTGTAGACAGAGTCTGGAAGGGCATAATTGACAAGCGTTTACTTTCTAGTGGGGGTGGGGGGCTGTCTGAGGTTTAAAATCATTGGTTACCCGTAAGCCAATCACATAACATTTGGTTATGATCTTCATCCCCCACCCAGAGCTGATAAACAAGCTGCAGAGGGTCAAGTAATGGATACACTTGTGGTTTCTAAATAACCTTCTTTAAATGAGAGGTTAGTGCAATGGGTCTGTAGTCATGATTTCTATTCTTAGGCCCTGGAAATAGACAAGATGTTTTCCATAGCAATGGAACTCTCTGAAGATGCTAACTCAAGTTTAAGAGATGCTGAAGTTGTCCACACAGCTGGCTAGCACTTGCCTTCAGCACACGAGGACTAACTCCATCCAGTCCAGAAGACTCAAATGTAACCTTTCCAGCTCTTGTCTCACGTTATCGGCTGTGATATATAGTGTGAAAAGGAGGTGACATAGGTGGGATGGAATGTACACATAAGTTTGTGGAGAATGGACAAGAGGCTTGTATGATGAAAGCTTGTATGCTTGTAAGCAGTACTAAATTAAGATCTGATCTTCCTATATGGGAAGGAGAGCAGTAAAGATGTAAGCATCTTTAGTATTTGCATACACCAGATCAAGAGTCTTATTTTCTCTTGTTTTATAGTTAACAAACTGGTAGAAAGTAGTGAGTGTGGAGGAGAGGGATACATTATTGAAATCACCTGTAATCAAAACGAAGGCACCTTGATATTTTTTTTTGTATATTTGCTGTCACAGAATGGATGGCTTCACATGCAGCTTCCACGTTCCCTGATATAGGAATGTAAACAATAATGGCGACCACACTATATAATTATAAACACATAAAAAAATACCATGGTATTTAAAGTATACCACTGTAATACCATGGGACATTTCCAAAAACATCATGCAACATCACGGTGCCTTAAAAATAATGACAATACCATAGTATTTGTATATTACATAAAATTTTTCAATTTTTCAGTCTGTGTTAAACACTTCCTTACCCACCGTTATCACAAAAGCTGATCTATAAATAAAGTTAGAACTGAACTGAATTGAATTAGAATTGAAGGTTCTACTGTTTCTCATTAAACTTGTGTTCAAGCTCTCACTTGGCTGGTGTTCATAGTTCACTATTTTAGCTCTGTTGTTAATATGTGTGCAGATGTGGAAGCAAATGTGCTTCTAATAAATAAACAGACTGATTGATTATGTGTTTACTGAGGAAAGAGAGATGTGCTGACAGCTAGTATGAAATTGTATTTTAATGGTTACGGTTTATCAGATTTTACTAGTGTAAAATAATATAAAAAAAATAATTTTGTTGCATTAAAAAAGTATATTGAGGTTAATGAGAGGCTTCGCAGATGATCTGTTGTTAACTGCACCATGCAGTGTACCTCCATATGCGGTGTTAGCACGCTTCAAATTACTCCAAGACCACCAACTTTCATCTGCTTGCCAAAACTGTAAATAATTCCAGCAAATAGAGTAGTGTTTAATAGACTAGCACGAAAACCATCTGGCACTTGATATGCTTTAAAACTGATTCCGATTACTTTATTAAATAGGTACCCAGCACATTGCGTCTTAGTATTAAAAGTGTTTGGTGACACTTCAGAATATGCAAACCAAATTTTGCAAAAGCTGTTCTGAAAGAAAACAAAACACAAACAAATATATGTTTTTCCTACAGTCTCTTCAAAAGGCTGTTATGAATATTTATGAAGATACTGTTATAAGCCTTTCTGATTGCTTTCAGTCTCTGCCTTTCATAGGAGTCACTGCCACCTAGAGAACAAAAATAAAGTTACTCTAAGAAAGAGTATATATATATATATATATATATATATAGGTCGGCATGCGCGACCAAAATAAAAAATGCGTTATATAAATATGTTCTGACAGTGCATTTGCGTACCGACATGGTTGACAGCTGTTAATATCATTTTAGATCACAAACTGTACTATATATGTTTTATTTTCAACCTGAAAGCATAAATCTAGGCTATTCCATGCCGTTTTCAAAGTACAATGCAAAACTGTGACATTCATCCATAGACAGTAAAAGAAATTGACACAGCGACCTCATAGGGAACTCAACTGAGACAAGTGAAGCCCATTTTTAGCGTTTTTTAGCACTTCCGTTTCTGACGCTCAGACTCAAACGAAGCTTGACGACTTCAGCAACCTGTCTGACAGATGTAAATCTTCTAGTAGCTGTGCGTGAAAACTGCCATCGTTAATCTTGCAGAGACGGCAAGCTTGAGCGGGGAGTTCTTTGGCGTGAGTGAGCAGGAGTAAGTATTCTGATTCATTATTTTGTATAGTATTTTAAAATGTAATGCCAGTACGCCATATTAAGTTAATTGCCTGTGAGCTTCTCCTTCTGTCTGTACGGTAATGCGACAGAGAGTCGCGTGGTTACGACGCAATCGTTAGCCTATTTTTTACAAAAACTGTTTCTATGGGGCCATAAAGTAACATAGAAGGTAATGGAGCCCTTTATACATTGTCGTGTATCTTTAGAAATAAATAATGGACAAACGGAGTCTTTAAATGCCTCAGATGTAAAGTTATTCGCTTTCAAAGTGACGCCAAAATGAATGGGAGTCAATGGGAATGCTAACGCAAGTGAAGTTCTTCTACAAGATGGCAGCACGCAGCCGACTTCAACTTACGGTCAACTTCCTTGCCGCCTGCATTCATCCACTGACACTCTTTAATCAGCAAGCGCTAATTCCGGAAGCGCGTACTTACTTGCTGGCAACCTGCCAAAATAAAAGCCTGCTGATTTTAAGTTTGAATATGATGAAAACTTGTATTTATTTATTTTTAGACACTTTTATCCAAAGCAACTTAAAATTGGGGAATACATAAAGTGATTCTTCATAAAGAGACAAACAAAGAAAGTAGTAGTAAATATTTTAGTTTACTATAAAATAAATGTATTTGTATTTAATACTAGGACTGCCTTTTATTTTTAATAATATTATCACACACTATTATTTAGTTTATTTACTATTATTTTATAAAAATAAAAAAACTAAACTAAATAAATAAAGTGCAATAATATTAACTTTTATTAATCGATTTTTTATAGTTATATTTAATGGGTCACGCTATGTGCAGTGTGAGGACCAAACCAAATCTCCATGTTCTCTAATGAGAACCAGGCTGAAAAAATTATGTGGACACCCCTGTATGTATGTATGTATATATATATATATACGTATATATATATATATATACACACACATTAGTGCACACCCCTGTATAACATTACATTAATAAAATGTAGGATAAGAAGTAAAAAGAGAGAAAAACATTCATTGAACCAATGGTAGGAGAACAAAACAATGTTCTGGCAAAGGTACAGTAACGTGCCTGTAGATTTGAAACTCATGTGTGATCGCATTTAAAACGGCAAGAAACAGGGTGGAACATTTAATAATGTACAGCACGCTGCGAGACATATTGACAGAGGACTGGACCACTTACCAACATTGTTTTATGAGGTGAGATGTTAGAAGACGTGGTTGAGGAGGTTGTCGGAGGTAATCAGGTCATATTTGCTGGATGTAAACAAAAAATACCTGTTCTATTGCCAGTAAGAAAACATAATTAAAGCCACAAGATATTCAAGATTAAGTACATGTCCAACACTCTTGAAATTTAAGGTTATTTTTTTCCAAAATACTTTGTCATTAATTTGAATTTGAAAAAGTCACCAATGTGATGGTAGGGTGAGGTTGGTTGACAGTGTGTTGGCAGGCTGTCCTACATCAAAATAAATCACTCTTTCTAGTCTCTAGATATAGTTTCCTCCTTCCATATTGTTGCCCAGGTGAAAATCTTAATTTAGATTGTTTCGTTTTATTACTTTTGTAGGATGAGTTTCTGATTAATACTTAGTTACTGTATGGTTGCAGGTTTGTTCAAATCAGTATAAGGAATAATAATAGTGATCCTTGCTTTGGAAAATAACTAATTATTTTTTATACTGTTTTTTTATTTAATGAGTAAGGATGACTTGACAACATTTTACAGATGCATGACATTGGAAAGAGGTGTGGCTGCAGCTGTTTGTCTGGATGTGTTATTTGTTTGCCCACATGTCCTGCAGGGGAAAATGTGGCTTTAGACATGCTCCTACACAATGCAGGATGCCAAACATCTTATAAACAGGCTTTGAGTCACATTTGCCTAACTGTCAGAATGTTTTGAGCTATATCCTTTCCTGACATTTAGGTTCCTCCATCTTCAGAACATCTCATAAAAAAAAACTAAAACAACTCTTGACTTGGAGACGAAAGCTACCTCACAAGCTATGACGTGAATAAAAAGCCGTTTCCATCCACTACAGGAGTGGTTTGGTGTCCTAATGTGTAATAAGCAATAAGTAATGATGTGTTTTGGTCAAAAGCATACATAATAACCCCTCACATAATAACATGGTTATGTCTGTTATGACTGTAAGTCTCAGTATAAGTCTTTCATGAAAGTCTTGCACTTTTCACTGACATTTTTGCCTTTTCTGTCCAATTTGAATATTAAGTCCAAAACAAATGGCACATAACTGGAGCCACCTGGGTGACTATAATGGGTCATACAAAAGATCAAGTCAAGTGTGCTTTCTTTTTCCTGTAAATGTTGAAAAATTCTAAAATGTACTGACTTAGCTTTTTTTTTTTTAAAGGTTTTTCATTGCCTAAATTATCCACAAAGAGTGCTTTTTCAGAAAATGACGATGAGTTACAAAACAAAATAAAAAACTATATTAAATACAAGATTTGGGGATTAAATAGCAAGAAATGTTTAAAAGTCCAGTCATTTTTACCGGGAACACAAAATCAGGATAAGGATTTGCGAGGTTAAACTTGAGCTTGTATAACCTGCGCACTTGTTTACTTAGTTTCAGTACTGTTATGAACTAGTTTTATATGTGATACACTGAATTATTCTCTGCACAGCTGAAGCAGATGTTATGCAGCAGGTCACATTAAGGTGATTCACCACTGTTAAATGTTGGAACTGTCCGACAGTAATGAATTATCCACATACAGTCTTTGCCGGTAAATTCTAGAGGGCAATTTTTTCCCGTAAACCCCATGTTCGGGATGTGCCTCTACAAGCACAATGAAATGAGGGAGATAGTGCAATGTTGCCCACTTCTGGTCAGACGGAGCCTCTGCCGTTGACAATAACAGTTTCTGGAAAAGTCCAAAGCCACGGCCATTCTCATCCCGTGAATCACGTCGTCAACATCACCCAACCTCCCAGTATAAAAACAAATCAGAGGAGGCACAGTCCATCTGCAGGGAAGAAAAAGAATCCAAGCAGGGTGAGTACATTATAGCATATTACAAGGATGCTGACAATCTTGTTTATATAAATATGCTTTTATAGATATTATATAATTGTGCTAATATATACATTTATGTAAGATGTTATTTATTTTATGGTTACAGTGATGTAATACCTAATTGACATAATATAAAATTGCATTGTAGTTAATGCTGCATTAATGCATTTTCCCCAACTACTGAGCAATAACCCACTACTGTATAAATGCAAATAAGATTCTGTTTGTACTTGAGATAGAATAACTTATCATTTATGGTGTTTTTCCATCCCCATACAATCCATCCTCATGTGGTTATTTTCATCCAAAAAGTCTAACTGGGCTGTTTGTTGAGTCGAGTTTGTCTGTGCTTTCCCTAGGCGAATTTGTATTGATTTTTTCACTGCAGAGAGGAATTTGTCTCGCAGCCCCAAAGCCAATGAGGGAAACTAAGCCAGGTCAACTGCATTCAGGATGCATACTGTGCCCTAGCAAGATATCATTAAACAAAGCAAATCCCGTCAGAGCAAGCCACATGTGTGATACTTACAAAACACCACAGCGATGTGTAACCTCATTCCAAAACAAATCTCTCAAGATAAGGGCACAAGGGCAAGATTAATTCAAACAAAAGCAAAAAGAAGATAAAATTGTATGCTTGCAACAAACAACATTTTTGAGGAGCTTCAAGGTTATATTATGGAGAAAGCAAAACACTGCAAGTTGCACACCATATTTTACATCACACACACACAAAAACCTTTCCATGTGACTCCATATTTCTGTCTGTTCATTGGCTCTTCCAACATTTGTGCATGTTTCTTATGTAACTAAGCTCCTGGCTTTCATTTGGTAGAGTTGGGGTTTCTATGTACACGTACAGGGGCTAAAAAGAGGAAACTTGTCCCCATGACTGACTCAAGGCCTTTATTATATTTACACTGACTCTGGTGTGAATTACAAACTCCACAGCAGCCGTTGAGGACCAATGGTTTGTCTTTAGAAATTTCAAACATGATTTAAAGTGCAGCATTATTAAAAAGGGCAATCTTCAGAAATTTCTGCAAACTCACAAAACTGGGATTAAATTTCGTCAGAGCAAGCTTTAATGGAGGGGATATGCTTTCAAATCCATGGAATCAGTGAAGGGAACATCTAAACGTTTGCAAGTTTGCTACACCTCCAATGATTTTGTTAGTGGTTAAAGGGATAGTTCAACCAAAAGTGAGTCATCATTTACTAATCCACATGCTGGTGCAAACCAGTATGACTTTTTTTTTTTCTTCTGTACGACACAAAATAATTTTTTTTAGTTAAAAAAAACATTGGACCCCATTGATTTGTATGGAGAAAAACTAAACAAAACCACATTTTTAAAATACCTTCTTTTGTGTTCCACAGATAGAGAAAATCAGATTTGAAATGACATGAGGTTAAGAAAATAATGAGAGAATTTGTATTTTTCAATTAACTGTGTTGTAGATAATTTTTTTTGGCTATGAGATTATATAGCACACTATATAAGGCCCTCTAAATCTGTTTGGACCTCTGTTCAGAAACATCAAGGTCGCAGAAAAAATAAATGCCAATATTTTGTATCAGACCTACGATCATAAATAGACATGCTGATGGATTCATTGCCTACACAGTCTGTCTGAGCGCGTCCCACATTATTAAAAGTGTGGGTTTTTGCAATTTTTCATAAACTTGCTGAGTCACTTTCACCACAGTTTAATTAAAAAAAAAAAAAAAAAAGTTTTTACTATTCAATGACACACTTTTTCCTGATTTATGTTCATAGTGTTAAACCGCTTCTGAAACCAGCACAACATCAGCCACCAAAGATGAAGGTCTCATGGTCTCTGCTGGGACTTTCTCTTCTCTACCTCTCTGTGGAGTGTCTGCTACCACCAACTAAAGAGGAGCTCAATCGTAAGTGCATTGGTTTTTTCTGTGTTGTGCTCAATTAGGGACAGTAATGTTATCGTTATTGCTTTGTGGCAGAGATGTCAGTGCTTGGTGAAAAGTACCTGGATAAACAGATTGAAAACGCCATCACTGGGGTAAAGGAGATGAAGACTGTGATGGAGCGAACAGAAGAGGATCACAAGAGGTTCCGGTCTGAACTAGAGAAAACAAAGCAACAAAAAGAGGTGAAAAAGGAAGAGTACAGATAGATAGACAACTTTAAATAAAAATTAACATTAACTATAAAGAACTGATTAATCCTGGTCAAATTACATAATCGACAAATATTTATGTATATATATATATATATATATATATATATATATATATATATATATATATATATATATAAATTAACAAGAAATGTATTATGAATAAATTAACTATGAACAGTTTATATACAGTATATTTCTTAATTATTAACCTAGACCAATAAAATTACATAATCTATATATTTATATACAATGAATTAACATTTCAAGTTGTATAAATGAACATGAAAACATTAACATTTATTATGAATGAACAGTAATATTTGTTATAAATTAACATTAACCAAGCTATATAAAAACAGAATAATTATGTATATGAATTATATACAACATTAAGTAAATTATTATGAATTAACAATGAGCAATATTACATTCATAAATCAATATAAAATTAGATTAAATCTCAAATGCTGGAACAAATAATGAAGATTAATTACATAAATTACATATATTAATGCATTAACATTTCAAGTTGTAAAAATAAAAACTAGGCAATATATTACACATTTACAGTAATATATTATATGATTTATATTACATAATATTTATTCATTTTAACAGATCACTAAATGCTGAGAAAAATAGTTTGTTGTTTCTTCATAACACCCATTGCATTTGCTTACTATTGTTAATTAATCGAACCTGATGTAAAGTGTAACTCGGATCTAATTAACATTTTTAAGTTTAACTTAAGTGTCTGAATTTCTTTCTTGTACTATTTGATCAAATAGAATGCTCTGAAGGAGGCTCAGGAGATGGAGGAGAAGCTGAGTGAGCAACAGAGCATGTGTAATGAAACCATGCAGGCTCTGTGGGAGGAGTGCAAGCCCTGCTTGAGGAAAACGTGTGTTAAGTATTACTCGCGCACCTGCAGCAGTGGAGCTGGACTGGTGGGACGACAGGTGATACGTCTGCACAACATCCCTGCAATTATCCTGACTTCATGCTGGTGCTTGAAACCATCCCTCTCTGTCTGTTTTTAGCTGGAGGGCATTTTGAACAGAACCTCTCCTATCTCCATTTGGATCAACGGGCAAAATATTGAGACGCTGGTGGACGAGGACCAGCAGCAGACCAGACGCTTCCAGGACCTTGAGGAGCGGTATACAGAGGTTGCAGACGGAGTGGACAATATCTTCATGGACAGCATGAAGGTGTTCGACCACATGCATTCCTTCCACCAGCCCAGCTTCTTCCCCAGTCCCTTCCGTATGCCCAGCATGTTCGGTAGTCAGTCGAGCCGGGCCGCTCGTGTCTACAGGTCCCCTCTGAACAACCCAGAGTTCCACAGCTTCCATAACTTCCACAGCATGTTCCGCCCCATGATGGACATGGCAAGAAACATGTTCGACTCCTTCGGACCCTACATGGGAAGTGATATGGATTTCCCTTCGGAAGGTAAATTTCAGGGTCTACAAGCCTGGACATAACATCATGTACAAAGTTAAAAATGCTGTAAAAAATATTCATCACAATTAAAGTAACAGTCCAACCAAAAACTGCCAAATTGCTAATTTCTTTCTTTGTTCTTCAGTGAACATATTTTGAAGGGTGCTAAAACAGTTTAGGTTTCCATAGACTTCCATTGCTTTTTTGTTTAGTAGAAGTCCATTTTTTGTCTTTATTATTGCAATATGACATTATACTTTTTTTCTTTACCATGGCAATACAGTATAATGACATAAAATGGTAGATTATTATTCTTTTTTTACTTACAGACCGCTTATATCTCATTCATTTAATGCATTTAATAAACCTGTAAACCTTATATTTAGTAAACATGTATTCACAGATGGCAGAGTAAATGAGGATGTTATTATAACTAAACCATTCGGAAATGATAAGATGACCTGCAGGGAGATTCGTCGCAATTCTGCTGGCTGCATTAAACTGAAGGATGAGTGTGAGAAATGTAAAGAGATCCAGCACATTGGTAAGTTTTACATTTATTATCCAGCACAGAAATAAAAAAAAATAATAAAACTGGTCCCAGTTTGGGAGTTTTTGATGAGAACTCCATCTTACAATTAAAGCTTTGTTTTCTCCTTCAGACTGTTCTGGAAAGAGGCCCCTGGAAGGCCCCCTGAAGGAGGAGCTGGAAAGGGCTCTTGCCAGGGCTGAGAGTTTAACCCAGGAGTACAACAACGTGCTAAAACGATTCGAAGAGGAGATGGTCAACACCTCTAGTGTGCTGGACCTGTTCAACAAACAATTCGGCTGGGTGTCCTCCCTAGCTAGCCACACCAAAAATGAAGATGGCTTCTTTAAAATACAGGCAGTAGGTGCTAATTATTATGTATTTCAGCACAACTGTAACTGCTTCCACTATGCAGACCCCTCAGCTGCCAACATTTTATGTGCAGGTGATATCAAAAGGCTCAGATAATGCAGAGAACCCAGGAGACACTAAAGTGTCAGTCAAACTGTTTGATGGGCCAGATATGAGCTTCACAGTGCCAGGAGACATTCCCTGGAAAGACCCGAAATTCTCAGAGATGGTGGCACAGGAGGCTTTGGATCGTTACAAACAGAACTCTGTGTGAGTCTTAACATCAATCCATTTTAATAAGCTAAATATCTTTACAAATTTATCAAATATATTAATGTTTTCCTCTCCAGGGTCACAAACTAAATGTTTTGGAGGGTGGTGTTTCAGATGATGAAAAGATATTCTCTGAGAAACCTGAAAAGCACTTGAGAAGATCCTTATGAATTAGAATTAGAAATACTGAGAGACGTTGTATTCATGTAGCTGGATGTCTTTTGTCTAGCATTATTCTGCGGTTTCATCCTTCTTAACACTCACAGATTGTATAGAATAAGTGCTTATGAGTGCTTCTAATCAACTGTACATTGTCAAATACCAATAAAACACAAAATTCCAAAATGTTCCTTGTATCTTAAAATATATTGGTGTAAAATTTTCAGCATTGCAAGAGAATTTCACGCTGCAGATTTTCAGACATACAGTACTGTGCAAAAGTAGGCCACTAGTATTATCAGTATTATTTCTTTTTTGTCAGTTATTGCTATCTTTTGCTGTAGTGTGTCAGTAGTAAATATCAGTTTACATTTCCAAACATAATTTTTGGCATTAACTGTAATAATCCAGTGAGATTTTTGTTTGCACAAGAAGTCTGACAACAGCCAGTGCTCCACAGAGATCTGACCTCACCATCATCCAGTCTGTACAGAGCCGCCCACACATGACATTCAGGAAAATAAATTTTGCACACAATTTACTTATTTGTTCCCTCGATGTCCTAAAACGTGTGCACGATTACATTCGTTCCCTCAAATTTATTAACTTTTTCTCTCGATTTATAAATCATGTACACGAATTAGTAAATCTGCGTACGATTTAGCCTACTTTTTTGCCATGTGCAGGGCTCCGTAAGTCTGTCTTGAATAACATGAAAAGACAGAACAAACTAAATCCAGAAGAATGTCTCCAAGACACTTCAAGAAACCTACCTGTAAAGCTTCCTGAAAAACAATGCGCAAGTGCACCTAGGACAAAAGCATTAAATGTCTAACCTAAGTCTATTGTTTCAGCTCTAATCTCTGATCAATATTAGAAGATCAAAACAATGTATAATTTTTTATAATTATTCTGCATAATTCTGCGTAACAGAGCACAATACAGAATCAGTGTTTTGGAACAAATAAAGTGATCGAAGTGAAAAATTCAATTCAGTATTTCTAAACTCACTCACTTTCAACTCACACATAAAGAGAGTTGCTTATGAGTTGACTCTAAAGCACTATTGGACTACTGCTGGAAAACAGTTGGAGTGCTTGACAAAAAAGGAAAATATTAAAATATTGTGCCATTTTTATTTTGTGTAAAAATCACACAGCTGCTAGTTCATTCTGCAGAGACACATCCATGCAGTTTTTGACATTTATGATCCCACAGCCATTATATAAGCAATTAAATAGAATATTTGCTGTTAGTCAGCAATTAATGCAAATGTACATGAGAGATCAAAAGGTGTGTATCATACAATATACAACATACCCCTGATACAGTAAATCAGCCTGAACAGCAGGGAGAAAAGGCTCACCTTGATTTAGCACGTGGGGGATACATTACTGTGAAAACCTGCACACCAGGAAGTAAGGCTTTAAGGAGGAGCAGAATAAAAACACGGACATCAGTCAAAACAAACTGACGAATGAAAGACATGGTGCAAGTCTATGTAACAACACAAACGTCACATTAGTTCAGACGTTACAGATACAATTCGAGTGGTTCGTCGTTTAGAGCCTTTTATACAAAATGAGATTGTGAACGACATGCAAAAATAGTGAGGAGATAAGACAAATGAAAGCCGAAGTGGAGAGAGTGCAGTCACCGTTTTAGGTCTCAGGTTCACGTACCGATGATGTCACAAGTGTTTATGATGCAGGACTGAATCAGATGATGAGGTACAGCCAACATTTGAGACTGAGAGAGGGACACCTGCCATCCCGGGGTGAAAGACTGTACAAGGTTGAATGGGTCGTTTTGTAATAACACACCACCAGAGTGTGTTAAGAGAAAAAAAAAGAAAGCAGTTTTTGATGCCATACCATAATAACTATTGTCCTCAAACACTCCCATGCACAGCAGTGCAGATGTGCTGTCCACCAGTATGGCGAGAAAGAAAAATTAAAGAGGCAGTTCATTCAAAATTAACAATTCTGTAATTTGCTCAGTAAGTTTTTTCTTTTTTCATGTGACACAAAAAGTGTTTTTGGAGAATATCCTGTTCACTCTTTTTAACATAATGAGGGCTAACAAACAAAAGGCGCATAAAAAGAACCCCATACAAAATATGCATTATATTTCTAATTATTAAAGCCATAAAACAGCTTTTACACGAGGAACAGACTGAAGTTTAAATTGTTATTCATAATTTTCTGTAAGAATTCTGTAATTCATTTTTCTGTAAGAGAAGTCCGAGTTGTCAACAAGATTAATTTGATTAGTTTGTAACTTTTCAAAGATTCAGATGATCCAGAGAGAGAGAGAAAAAAAAGAATGAATCATTCACCATCGACTGATCCAGTGCTCAAGTTTCACTCAATGATTCAGTCGCAGCAGAAGAACACTACACACAAAAAAATAAATAAAAAAAAAATAAAATAAATCTGTGTCTGTTCCTTGCAAACACCAATCATATTACAATGAAATCATTTCAATATAGCACACATTTTTGGAGTATCTTTTGAGCTTGAAATCCCCCTTCCTTGTTTACTGTCATTACTTTAAAAAGACCAGATACCAATATTATTCTTCAAAAAAAAAAAAAAAAAAATTAAGTAATATGGGTTAATAACAACATGAGGTTGAAAAAAAAAAAAAAAAAAGGATTTTTTTAAGTTTTGAGTGAACTGTCCCTTTAACAAGTGCCTGTCAGAATCAATTTTCTAAATCGTACTTTTGAAATAGTATGATCTCCCAAAAATCAGTTCTCCCCTCTGTACGACCAGTGCATGGCCTAACATGATTGTCTGAGCACACAGGGGTGCCTCGAACATGGAAGAACATGACAAGCTGCCTCAGGACTCTGGAGAACAGGAGGGGAAACGGCTCCTTCATGTTTACCAGAATTACAGCCTCCCGCCGGCCATGACATCAGGCTCTTGCCTCACACGCTAAACATAACCTGCAAAATCTGGGGTATTACACACACAACCACTCAGACTTTCTGTTTCATCAAAGTGCCATAACGGATAATGTTCCTGGACCCCATCCCTCTGTATGGCTGTGTAAGACAGAAACAGTCTGGAGGAAGCAGCGACTGTGTCTCTTCTCACACAATAAGCAGAGGAGTGGAGACGGGTGAAATGGACATCCTGCCAGAGGATCCAACAGACCACTCAAAAACAAATAACAAGAGAAAACTGGGGTAATCACGCTTTCATACACACAAACATTCAATCTGAAGCGAACACACACACACGGTTTACAAATGCGAAAAAGGTCTAAGCTGTTCCAGTTGCACTTCAAGCGAGATTCTTTCTTCAAGCAGGTCCTAAGAAGACAAAATTAGCAAAAAGACAAATTGTTACACATTTAAACAGCTTGTCTTATAAAAAAAATAATTCTGTCACATGAAAGGACATCTCACAATACCTTCAACTGCTGCTGTAATTCACTGTTGAGTCTGGCTAAAACCGTATTTGTTTCTTTGTTTCTTCTAATAGAAGCCTGGATGGCCTTCTTATCTTTACCGATAGACCTGTTTTTAAACAGAACAGGAAGAGGAAGCATGCTTTAGGGTACAAGCAAACACTGTGAACATCGCTGGCCAAGCCTTTCAACAAAAACTCCAGTACATATATAGGGGAAAAAATACACTACGGTATATTGCATTTTATTAATGGTCATCTATATGTATTCATATTTATTTATAATTTTCAATATACAGTAATAAAACTGTATTCAAAATAAATGTATTGACATTTTTTTATTGCTTAATTGTGAAACTAATGCAAGAATCAATAGGAAAATAAGTAAAATAAATCAAATTTTCCATATCCTCTCCTGGTGGAGTGACTTGACGATCTTACCGTGGAATTGAGGGTTGGGTTGCTAGAACAGTGGCTATGACGTTAGACTTTTGCGGAAGGTCCTCCACATCTGGTCTGAGCTCATCTTCGGATTTCAGTCTTCGACGTACGGGTTTAGGGGGTGGGGCCAATGGAGTGGATACTTTGGCCTGTCAAAAACATAAACTAAATGATTATAATGCTGAAGTAATATGCAATATGAAGATTGATCGTTAGATAATGGCTTACAGAATTGACAGTGGTTGCATTTCGGTCCTCTGACTGAATGTCGGTCTTTGCTGTTCTCATTGTCCCGGTGGTTTCTGCACATCTTTCTGCCTGTATATATACAAATGCATTATATATAGACAGCAGTTCAATAGTTTAGGGTCAGTGAGTCTTTTTTTGAAGGAAGGAAGGAAGAAAGGAAGGAAGGAAGGAATCTAAACTTTTGAAGGGTAGTGTCTACACATTTCTTTATAGGATATGTAACATTTACTTATTTAAAACATGCTAAAGTTTTTTTTAAACAATTCATTTGTGCATATTTGTTGCATCACTAAAAAGGGTCGTCATCGTAAATAAATGGCTCCATTTGTACCTGTCCACTGTCAGATGGTTTCTCTCCATCATCTGCCGGCTGGTCGACGGCAAAAGCCTGGAACTGGCTGAAGTCAGCAAAGTTGGGCTGTTCTGGCATCTGCTGGGGTGACGTGCTGGTATGTGCTGGAAGACCATCTCCCTCTACCGAACGGTGACCATGAGGAACTGATGTCTGGGGATTTGAACATTACATATCGAATGACTCTTCTAAAGAAAGTGTAATAGTGATCTAATTATCTGAAAGCAGTTTATACAGAATCGCTAACTACTGGGCTATACCTGTGTGGGCAGTGGTCTGGGAGGCACTGCTGGGGGAAAGGCAACTACACCCGGCTGCTGCGGACCTAATGGAGAAGTGAATACAAAATAGAACTTCAGCTTTTCCTAACCACACCCCAACAAAACATGAAGCTATGAGTAACCGTATAACAGTTTGTGTGCATGCATACCTGCAGGGACAGCAGCAAAGTTTCTGTTCATGTCTAGAGAGGAGGACCGTGAGTGAGTGGTGTGGGGGCGGGGTGGAGGCGGGGGTGGAGCCACAACCTTCAGTCCTTCCGGAGAGGTGCCAGAGTGAGACCTGTAATAGCCAAGCTGTAAATACGTTTCGACTGGAAATGTCACACCATGTTCTAACCCAGCGTTTCCCAATCCCAGTCCTCGCGCCTCATCACTCTGCATATTTCGTATGTATCCCTTATCACGGAGGACTTAGGACTTCTGTTCTATTCAAGGACTGTGATTGGAAACCGCTGTTCTAACCAAGAATGGAATGGAAAAATGGAATCTAAGGGGCTGTCTACACGACAACATTTTCAGCCAAAAATGGGACACTTTTTATGCGTTTTGCCTGTTCGTTTACACAACAACGGCGTTTAGGAAACCGAAAACACATTTTTGAAAATGGGTTTCAAAGTGCAAGATTTTGAAAATGCCACCATTATCGTTTGTGTGTAAGCACCCAATGCTGTATCTTTGAAAACGGTGATGTCATGTGCGTGCGTAGTATGTGTTAGGTATGTAGACATGCGCAGTACATGACGATTTTAAAGGCAAGCGCGAACAAACATACACAACAATGGTGGGAGTACGTTACTATTGTTGCAGCTCAAGAGTTTGCTAACACTTCTTCCGCAAAGTGTGTATTTAACTCACCAATATTACAATCAACAGCTCAATACAACATATAATCGTCACTTCCCCACAGGTACTGTTTATAATTTTCACAGATATGTGTAAACGTGATCGTTTTGAAAACGTTGTCGTGTATACATGAAACTTTGTAAAAACGCATGTGTCGCGGCACTCCATAAAATGTTCACGGAAAGGAAAGGATGACAATGCACATTCTGTTTGTTTGCTTTATTTTATTTTTATTTTGAGTGTGCATAAATAAAAGTAAAAATGTTTGCAGATTATATCTTACTTCAAAAAGTGTTAGTTTTTTAAGTGTTGATCGAGCTGTCACCTCACAAAATATAAATAACAGTTTAACGTTCAAATACATTGCTTATATGGAAACATTTGGATTTGTGCCAAATGAGATTTGAGCAATAACCTCCAAATCTAGCCAAACCCTCACTCGCTCTGTCCTCGTATGCACGCATGCACGCACTGCCATGATCTAATGCATTGTAAATGCCGAATTTTTAAAAACAAATAGGCCTACCGGGATGCAAAAATTCAAAATCGGACATTTTCCGGAGCAGGATCAAACTAAGTACTGGTCATTATACTCAGATAAAAATGTTCCATGTGAGTAACAGTTTGTTCGCAGCAGCGCAGATGGAAGCGGTTCTCTGACTGCGCAGCACAGCCACAGTTATGTTTTGAGATCATTTTATTTTAAATTCCATAATGCATCACCACAATAGACGCATTTTGCAGCATTAAGGTTAAAAATCGATTCATGGATTGTTAACTTAAACAATGATCGATCATGGAAATGATCGAAAATTTACATCCCTAGTTGATACAACAACAAAAACACAAAGAATAACAAAGATCAAAGTCTGCTGCAAGATGATAAGTACCTTTGTCTGTTCACAGCACTGGAAATGGGCTCTTGATCAGATGTAAATGAATCTGAACTGCTATAGCCATCTCCTATAAGAAGGAAGGGTAATGGCTCTGAATGAATTATGGGAGAAGATTTCCTGTCAGTCAATTAAATGTTTGAATATCCCAGATGTACTTACCAACAGTGGTACCAGGAAACTTAATAGTTGCTGCTAACTTGGTCTCATCAGAAAGTTCTGGTGGTTTCACAATTAACGGACTTGTTGGATGTGTGTGATCTATAAAACCAAGAGTAAATAATTCAGTTTGTTTAAAATCTAATTATTACATCCATCAATTTTGTAATTACACAACAGTTAAAAAGTTTTTTTTAAGAGATATTTTTTTAAATAATTGTGGCAAGGATGCATTGAATTATTCAAGTGACAGTAAGATGAGTTACGTAATCAGATTACTTTTTTCAAGTAACTAGTAAAGCATTACTTTTTAATTTTCAAAAGAATATCGGAGTTAATTTTTCAAAATAGTAACATCAGTTACCCCCCCCCCCCCCCCCCATTTATTGATTGAAAGCTCTCCTGTCCCCATGTTGAGAGAAATTGGGAGTAAAATGTTACTTTAGTTCTAGAATAAATTAGAACATGCATTAATTAATCTCACTCACACCCAAAAAAAAAAAAAGTTTAGTTTTCCTCAATTAATAAACACAAATAAAGGCAACTCAGAATATGACTCAAAGCTGTAGTAATTAAATATGTTAAATAATACAATATCCTTTATGTATTTAATCCCATTTTATTAAGCAATTTGCTGCTGAGGTTCGATGGTCCAATACAACCATACTAATAAGATAAACTAACATTTGTTGTTCTTTTTTATCACTGAAGTGTGTTGAACTTTCTTCTTCTGCTTTCTACTGTACAGAAGTGAATTCACATTTCCTTTAGCCTGAGGCTTTTGGTGTGAAAGGGCTTTTACATTTGCCAAAAGTATAACTTTTTATATTAAAAGCAAACAAGCAAGCCAAGCCCAGATTTAAAAAGTAATGCAAAAGTAACAATGCATTACTTTAAATAAAAAGTAACTAAGTAACGCAATTAGTTTTTAGGAAGTAATGCAATATTGTAATGCATTACTTTTAAAAGTAACTTCCCCAACACTGATGGTAATAATATCATAATATTCCACAATAGTACAGTTTTACAGAATTTTTGATTAAATTAAGCCTAGATTAACATAAGAGGTGCTTCTTTCAAAAACATTTACAAAATCTTACATAGCCCAGACTTTTAAATGATAGTGTATGTTAATGATGGATTGTGAAAGAAAAAAAAAAAAAAAAGAGTCCTACAAGAGATTTCTAGACTGAAAATTATATGTCCTTTTAAACAACTAGGATTTTAATTTTCTGAGAGCAAAATAAAACACATTGGCGTTTCTGCACATTTTACTGTAATAATACGCTATAAAAAAAGTGTTCTGATCAATTAAGCCTAAAACTAATTAGTCTCTGTGATATATGGCCTTTGATCCATTCTTCAATGCAGGTCATTTTAGGATGAAAAATCACTAAATAATAAAATAAATCTATACCCCTTACCTCAAATATGAGCAATAATGATTAAGATGGAGAATATAATAAAAAATAACAAAATCAAGAGAATTCAGTCAAAAATTGAGTTTGCACAGTAAATGCACATAAACGGACGCACCGCTTCCAGTTCTCTTGAGCTCCATCTCTTGCATGTGGATCTTGCTGGGTGTCATACGAATGGCCACAGGGTGGACTATTGCTGTATCCTACAATGAAACAAGCCGATCAACCGCTGCTGTCTCACAACTACAACTGTGTACCTAATGAAAATTTATCATCTCAGTCACAAAAAGAAAAAAGTTAAGATCCTGACACTGAGTAACTAAACCAACATTTTATCACAACACCGTCAAAGGACAGCAGAGTCATCACTTGGATTACATGATTCAGTATGAGAGAAAGAGCATGAAAGAATTACCGGTAAGCTCAGCAAGCAAAAGAAAGACTAAATGAATAATTTGATGATGGCACTGTGGCTGTGAATTTATCCCGAGGACATGCGCTCTCAGAGAGAATTTAAACAGTACTGGGTTAATGAATATCATTAATCATGAAAGAGCATTGAGTGATTGACTTACAGGGTCAGCTGGTGCAATGTTAGAATCAAATTGGGTCAGAGTTTGTGAGCTTGAGGAGCGTTCGCTAAAAGTCTCCCACTGCTGGAGAGACAAAGCAGAGACATGTCAACAAGGTGGAGCAACTCCACTCCTCACACAAGCAAATAATACAACAAGTGTCCTTTTCCGCCCTCTGACTGTTAGGAGAAACCCGTGATTTGTCTTGCATTGTACTGTTGCATACTCTGTGGTGTACACAGAGGACCAATTGTCTTCCTAATGACCTTATTGGCTGAGAGGTGGAATGCCACATTTTATTTCTCTATTATGAGGATCAGCTTAGAAGAAACAGGCTGTAGTCATCACAAGAGAAACCCCAATAATAAGATCTTGTAGATTAAAACGTACTGACCTGGGCTGTGCTTCCCTAAATCATCATAAGCCTGAGTTGATCATTGCTCCATTGGTGACAATTGTTCTACGAACAACTTAAGCTTACAAAGCTTTTGGGAAACACAGCCCTGTTTAATGATAAAGTGTGTAAATTTGTATTCAATTAAAACTACAAAAAGAATGACTTTTTGAACAGTCTTCCCATCTCCCTCTGTCATTGGTCAACAAAAGAGATATTGCTTGCCTAACCTCCACTGCCATTGGTTGAGCCAATATTGCTATGTCAGACAGGGATGCTCTAACAAATATTTTGCAAAAAAAAAAAAAAAGATCTAACTTAAAGTTACTTGGTACCTATTAAGCTGGTATAGGAGAAAGCATTTAATATTCAAATAAAAAAATAATTTTCAAATTGAACTGAAATCAAACATGAAATCATAATGGACCCTTTTTGCGATCTTAAATGTCTCCAGCCCTGTTTTGCAATTTTGCAATTATTAACAATTATTCTGTAGTTAAATGTTTGGAAGCCAATTTCCACTATTTAAGTGAAAAAAATCATGCTTTGGTAAATCATGATTTTGAAATAAAAATTTGAAACCATGACACAGAGTCATAATCATGACATAAAATTGACTTGAAATCATAATTCTGACTTATGTCATAATTATGACATAGTATCTCATCATTTTGATATGTATTGATATGATTGTCATAATTATTTAGCAAGTATGATTTGTGGCAGACATGGAATATCATAGAAACGTGTTACTTTTCATCATATTTTATTTTAAAATGTGTAAAATGTTTTCTGGCTTCAGGTTGACCTAACCTTTAAAAATAATGTCAACCAATAAAATTATAGCTGACTGTGCTGTATAAAACACACATGATCCAATCAAATCATGGCATTTTGTTTTGTTCCAAATGAGTATTCCATTAAAATAATTCCAGGAGGTTAATCTAAGACTTAAAACCCTCAGGTCAGCAGTTTTGACTTAAAGCTGCCACATTCCCAACACAACAGTGAAGAATTAACTGTCACAGCAATTCTCACGAGTGTTACATGTCTGGAGATCAAAGTGTGCTTCGCTGGCACCACTTTCTCCTGGCCAGAAGTGTATTAGTTTTATTTACCATAAAGAAAGGTAGACAGAACTAGAAAAACGAGTGAAAGAGGTAGGGTACATTGAGAACATCAGAGTCCAAACCTCATTGCTTTGATTGAGCTCAGGCCAGTTCTGGTTCAGGGAAGGCATGGAAGGAGACTTATTTGGAGTGACCTCCACAGGGGAAGCAGAAAAGCCCACCTCAGGAGCAGGTTCTGGAACTCCTGAAACATACAGACAGACAGACGATAAAGAACTTATGCAGACACCTGAACATCATTCAGCATGAATGTGAAATCAGCAGAATAGTATTGCATCTAAAGGTCATAGACATCATAAAACTTCACAAGGACTCTCAGGGTCCCAAGGGCATATTCTATGTTCCATTTTAATATGCGAAAACTGTTGCTAAGATACAGGCTCACTTCCTACAAAGCTGTTATTAGAATATTGTAATTAGAAGCCAGTTCATTCGCTTTCTACAATTAAACTAAAATGCCGAGGAGTAACAATGTCACAACCAACTGGAACATTTTTTTGACTTTATATGTACTTATGAGGACAGAGATTTAAAAACAAATCAGTTTATTGCAACCCAGAACATTAGCTAGTTAGGACAAAAACTTAAGATTGAAAGACATTTAGCATTTTTACTATTGTATGGAGCCTGGTTATAAGAAAATGTTAAAAACTGTTTAAAATGTGCCTATGGAAAATAACACAAAGAATATGAAAATCCCCAAAATAAGAGAACAACTGTTCAAAAAGTTGGGGTTGATAAAAATTTTTTATGTTTTTGAAAGAAGTGTCTTATGTTCACCAAGGCTGTATTAATTTGATCATAAATATCAATATTATTACAATTTAAAAAGAACTTTTCTATTTTAATACATTTTAAAAAGTAATTTATTCCTTTGATGGCAAAGCTGAATTTCCATATTTATTAATGTTCATTATTCATATTGATAACAGTGCTGTTTAATGTGTTTGTTGTCTTTTTAATGGATAGCAAGTTTTAAAAAAACAGCACTTGTTTGAAATAGATTTTTTAGTAACAAAAAAAGTATTTACTGTCAGTTTACTGTCAGTTAATTTATTGTGCCCTTGCTGAGCAACAATACTTATTTATTTAAAAAAAAGAGCCCCCAAAATTTTGAATAGTATTGTCCAAATGTGCATGTGTCCAAATAGAACATCAACAAGTAGCCACAAAAAATTACTATAATTACACTACAGAAGTATTATTTCATATAGCTCTGTGTATTAGGCAATGTCACTTTGCACACATCATATTCAGAAAAGGTTTTAAGAAAGCTCTCTGTCCGCAGAACGCTCAGAAATAACTGAGCTGCATATTTCCCAGTTTGAAGCTCTGGTTGGAGTGAGGCTTTTCTGCTTACCTGCTGAGTCATCCAAGTCAATAAGCTTTGGCATTAGGCTCTCAGGGAGCTTTTCAGGAAGGTCATAACCATTTTTCCTAGCGACCACAAGATGAAACGCAGCACAGAACTCATCCAGGGTCAGTGCACCATCTTTATCAAAATCTGATAGTTCCCTGCAAGGTAAAGCAGGTCAGTCAATACAGATAACATGATTATTTAAGACACAAATTAAAAAAAAAAAAAAAGACAGGGACAAATTCCTTTATTTTATTTTTTTAAAGGCAGGGCATTAACAAATAGAATGCAAATGGCTAAGATTATCAACTAATGCTGTTAAGGAGTGGCAACATATGCATGAGTTCTTGGTTACACCTCTATTTCAGACGATCTACACTAAAGTCATCCAAAATGAACAAAGAGAGACAGTGTAACTCATGTAAAACTACTTACCAAATGTGAGACAGTTCTAAAATAGGCAGTTTCGACTTTGTAAAGAATTCCTTTGCGGCTGAGCCTGAACAATAGAGAATGGATAAGTTTTCAGGCTGGTAAATTCGAAACAGAAAACAGCATAAAGGCAATAACTGTTCAAAACTAGCTCTCACTAACCAGGGATTAAACCAGTGAGATCAGCCTGAATGGTCTTAAACTGGTTTATGTAATACTGTCTTTGCTCATCAGTGATTTTCCAGGGGTCATCATAACCGCTGGTCTGTCTTTGGATTTCATTTGTGATCATTGCAGATAGCACAGTTCGTACTGTTGTGCTGTCCGGCTGGAAAAGGATGGAAAAAATAAGAATTAGATATTGTAATACACTTATATTATGTACACTACTGTTCAAAAGTTTGGAGTTTGTAATATTATCTGTAAAAAAAAAAAATTCTTCATTTTTTGAAATCATTACAATAATTTTTTATTTTATTTATTCATGTGATGGCAAAGCTGAGTCTTCAGTCTTCAGTGTCACATGATCCTTCAGAAATCATTCTAATATGCTCAAGAAACATTTGGTGTTCAAGAAACATTTCTTACTAATATCAAGGTTGAAAACAGTGCTTAATTTTAAATCTGAAGATTTTAACTGTGTTTTTTAAACAGCTTAAACAACATAAAAAAAAAACGGCTTAACTACTTTGTTTTCGAATTTCTTGTATGACCGGTAATTCTCTGAACATGCAATCATTTGGGCTTGGCAAATACTTAATAAAGTCTGCTTTTGTGAACACAAAAGTAAACATCTGTTCTGCCACAGAAGCCTTGGTTACAGCAGGCCAGTGGTGACAGATTATGTTGTATACATAACAAATGTATACATGGAGGCCCACATTGCATTACCTGAGCTGAGGGGGGATGCATTGGAAGTGTGCTGGAGGGGGGCGTGTCTGTAAAACTGACCCAACTTTCCTGGACAGGAGGGGGTGAATGGGCGGACCACATCCCTTCACCTGTAACTGGTCCTTAGGCAAGACACAGAAAAAGAGAGAAAGGAAAGAAAGAGAAACAGACAGCAGTTAAAAAAAAGGATAAGAATTAATCAATTTAAGAAACTACACATCTTTTAGGAACAATCCAGTAAATCATGTGGCATTTAATATCAAACATCTAAGTATAACTGATCTTTAAGTTAGAATTGCCAACTTTATAATCACTTTAAGAAATAATTACTACATTAAATATTGCATTATAATACTTTAAAAAATTATATAATGTAATAATATATTATTTTTTATATATGACTGCATTATTAAATATTGAGTACCTGGCTGTGCTTCTCTAAAAGGTGGCCAAACAACTCCTGGCACTGAGGGCTGTCTGTCCACGTTTCCACCGCTAGCCTGGCGTTTGTGCTTCCTCCAGGCATGGGGCGAAGTGGGAGGGGACTGGTGCGGTGACACTACAGGAGATGTGGTGTCCGGCTGGAGCCAGAGATAAACAAAATGAATTACTTAGTAACTCTACAGACTTGCAGCCAAACAGATGGCCTTGGAATAGCAGAGATACATGCTGAAGTAAACAAATAGTCATTTTACAGATGCAAAACAGTACACTTAATACAGAGACTCTATGAAGCATCTTGGAGTTAACTGCCTTGGCACAAAGAGTTCATGGAAGTCTCTTCAGTTATCAGATCACTATCACACCACACCCAAGTGATAACAAATAACCCTTTAATAACAATAATAATTTTTAGTTCTGTGAAAGACTAAAAACTAAAATCATGAAAAAAAAAAAAGAAAATACAATATAAAATATTATTAAACTTATACCTGTGGCTCTACAGTGGGTACACATGGCTGAATCATCTCATGCGCTGACACTTTTTTGGCTTGCACCCGGCCTGGAGGTCTGGGGAGGTAGGGTCCCTGGTTATCGGTGTCTGTGTACATGACTGTGTGCCTCGTCTCCTGCTCGTTCTTGCCCATCACAAAGCGAGGGAGGGGCAGATCCCTGACTGCAAACACAACTCCACATTAGACTTCTGCATTCAGAGACAGATTTAATACACAACTACCGTCAACAAACTGAAACTTAATCGAAAACTTTCATTACTAATATTAAAATCAATGGAACTGAAATCAATAGAAACCTAGTTTATCCAAAGCCTACATAAACTTCAGGGTACTGTCAGCAAGCTCCTGTTGACTGTGTCTTCATGTTCTTGCAGTGTTTTCGAGGCCATGAACCGGGTCTTATTTCCTGCTTATTTATACCACTGTCAATTTCTCATTCTTTTACAAGGCCTTGTGTCTGACTTCCCAAAATTCATGTAGTGCTTTTGCACAGGGCTTCCTGTCAGGGACTGGGTTTATATAGAGAACAGCCATGATAGTCAAAAAAACAAGCAAGAGCATTTGCATTTGACTTAAAGGCACAAACAAACATTTCACAGAAATATACAAATACAACAGAAAGGGAAAAAAAAGCTATTTAAATGTAAAACATACTATTCAAGGACTAAAACCTAAACGCCAGTATTAAAAATGGCTCGTGTTTGAAATATACACATTCAGTCCTTTTCATCAAAGAGGCAGTAAGATTATCCTCTAATTCTTGTTATGTAATGGACTGCAACTGCCATGTAAAATGAGCATCTACAAAATTACAAGGCTGTGATGCTTCACATTAGAAGAGCATATTGATTTGGTGCATACGGTACACACATGCAGAAACAGCTATAAAAGGGTTTAAGAAGGTTTGTTGCTACCCACCACTGTTCAGGCTCTCCACGCGCAGGGGCAGTCCAGACTGGGCCAGTGCAATGAGCTTCAGTGCAATGTAGAACTGACTCCGACCGAAATGACCCAGGCGCGTAGCCCCACAAAGTTCAATAATCTAGAACAATGGAAACAGAACTATCAATGAGATAAACTTAGAACACAAAAGCGAACTTATACTATCATGACCAGAAGTGAGTATAGGTTAATAAAGTTACAGCCTGTTTAAACTAACAAACATACAAACAAACAAAAAGGTGCACACACACACACACAATAAACAGCACTAAGCTGGATTTGAGATAACTGAAAGAAAATTTAATGAACAGTGAAACAGTCTGCCAATTATTTGATCTCAAACTAGGTTTTTTTTATCAGCTAAAAGGAAAAATTTTCCCTCTCTAATTGATATGAATTAAAATGAAGTAAAATTAGAATTAATACAATAATAAATAAATGTATATACACACACACATACATAAAAACATAAGCTTAAAACATTCAGAAAAGTCAACTCAGCAAGAAAAAATTATTAAAGAACTTATTTTTAATTAATTGTAAAAAGTAATGTATTCCTTTAACAACAAAGCTGATTATTTAGAAGCCATCCCCTCAGTGTCACAGGATCCTAAAGAAAACATTTGTAATTTGGAGCTCAATTTCTTTCCACTATTATTAAGTTGAAAACATTTGTGCTGTGCAATATTGTGTGGAATCAGTGATACATTACAGGATTCTTTGATAAAAAGAACAGAAGCTGTTTGAAATAGCTTTTTGACATAAGTGTATGTAAATACAATACTATGGTGTGTTACACAGATTATGTTACAGGCCAGGCACAAAATGCAACACTTCTTTTTTTTTGTACAGTATGTAACAATGGGTCTCTTCGCCATGGGTCCCTAGAATTAGGCAACACTGTGGTCAATTGCAAATATAATGGCAGTATACATTACAACTCAATTCAACAGGAAAACTAAAAATATGTAATATACATAGCTGCTAATTAGCCTGGTAAAACATTCAAAATCCATTAGTTAAGAAACAACACATATAAAACTTTGATATTTCACACATTTAAACCTTAAATGAAATGCCACTGATGACACCTGTCAATTACTTCAGTATTAAAGCTCAATATGTTGCTCAAACAAGATCAACACAACACAAAGACCCAGTTGTCACTAGCAACACATGGACACACCCCTTCACTAAACTCTGGCCACAAACCTAGAAGCAGATAAGGCTATGAAGACCACAATTTTTTTTTTTTTTACATGTTATACTCTAACAGTGCAGAGTTGTAGCAACAGATGAGTGTTAATCAGCACCAATCATAAACGAAGAAACCAACACCACTCTATGGCACTTCAAAAACCAGCAACTTCCAAAAACGATGCTTGACAGTTACAAAAATAGCAAATCAAACATTATCATTAAGTTATAATTAGTTGAATATATAGTTAATACATTAAACAGATTGTTTTGACTGATTCCAAAAATAAAGGGTCACACATTGTGAATACATCAAAAACCTTCTTCCTTGCATTAATGCTTTGATAAGTCATTTAAGTCTTAAGATAAGTCTTTGGATAAAAGCGTCTGCTAAATGAATAAATGTAAATGACTAAATGTAAATAAGTGAGAAAATCAAGTTTCAAGAGTCATCAACTGCATGGATCTTGTGACAAAAACAACAAATGACTATTTATGCTGATATTTAAGAGGAAGCAGGCGCAACTAATAATTCTACAGACTTGCACAACACAGGAAACAAAGTTTAACCCTGAGGATGCATCACCCTTCATCGGTGCAACAATGAGATTCAATAATCAGATCGGTCTAAACACTCTTGGCATCGCCCAAATGATCCATTAGAGCTATTACCATGTCTGAAACGATTAACTCGAGCCTTCAGTTCAACTCACCGAAGTGTATAATCATAAAAACACAGATCTGCTGACTAATCCAAACATTACTGAATCGGATGCATACTGTACCTGATGGACCACTTCGTTTGAAAGCTGGGCCGCCCGAAAGAGGTCCCGAACTTTGCCATTGGAGGCCACTTTCTTGGTGTTATCCACATCACACGAGAGGAAGAGTTCAGAGTAATATTTCTGCTCGAAATCGCTCAGTATTAAACTCTCCATCGTGGCATCAAACCCGCAGCGGTGGCTTCACCTTATCAGGCCAGTGTCGTGCCTTTCGGTGTATGTGTAAGACAAGAAACTAGCAAAACACAAGTAAGATCCTTCTATGAAATGGACAGACCCGAAAGAGCGTTTTTCGGGGCGCGTGTTGTTGTTTTATGTACCGTTAGTCGCTGTCTGTGCTCTTGTCTTTTGGCCCTCGCAAAGTCAAGCAAACTAATAGAGCCTGGGACGTCAGAATTCAGCTGCAACAGCGTCGATACTGGGTACCGCCGTCGGGTTGGCTCTTTAAGAGGAGGATATGGCCGTCGGTGGAGCGGTGGAGCTCGTGTAGCCGCGGAGCGATGTTAGGAATAAAGTTTCTGGCTCTTTGAACTGCTTCTCTCTGCAGACAGCGCCGCCATTCCTGGACCCCGTGACGTCATGGCCCAGGCGGAGGACCCGGATGGAAGTGTGGCGTCACAGATGTGCCGTCAGCTGGCGTGTTTGTAAAATCTGCTGTTTCATACACGTAAAAGCAAATTTAGCTCATCTAATCCGTGTTTTAGTAAATAGAGAATTCGTTTTGTTTATTGGCTCTCTGAAATATATTGGTAATAAAAAAATTAATCTTCTTTTACATTGAATTGAAAAAGCGATGTATTATTTTCTATTTATTTCATTATATAAATTATTTAATTATATTATTTTTTCATTACTATTGCTTAGATTGCGCCAAAATTTACTTTGGTATGAAAGCGTTTATCTGTATACTATATTTTATTCTGTATCAGATGCTTGAAATTGTAATACCATACCTTAATTTTAATTTCAATTTAAGATATACTAATTATATATAAAGTTTCTTGTCACTGTTAAAGAAAACTTACTTGCTTCAACGTCTCAGATATTATTGGATCAAAAGACTCAAAATTTACTTACTTGTTGAACCACTAAATGATTGATATATTTAACTCTTCTTTATTCATTCTGCGTAATGATTTTTTAACTGTTTCAGTTTGAATGAACTGCTGAGTTAGCAGCGCCTGCAACACCTGTCTCCCAGTGGGAGGGGCTATCTAGATCAGGGGAGAGCTTAATCATTTAGTAGGAGGGGTTATGTTATGGTGTGAGCTAGTGTTATGAAGTCACACGGGGTTCATAGTGGGAGGAGTTAGCGGTGTGGTGGGAGGATTTAGTTTCGTGGCTCAGATCATTCACAACGAGGGAATCCGATCTGATACGTGACCTCTGGTCAGTGTAATTAGATAGGCTTATGTTAACAGGACTTTTTGACACAGACTCATCATATACGCTCCAGACGAGCATCACTGGACTCTAGGT
The DNA here is from genome assembly GCF_023724105.1 of Carassius gibelio. Classification (NCBI taxonomy): domain Eukaryota; kingdom Metazoa; phylum Chordata; class Actinopteri; order Cypriniformes; family Cyprinidae; genus Carassius; species Carassius gibelio. Next base: position 6,906,654 of record NC_068415.1, read on the forward strand.
CGCGATGGAATGGATTACTTTAATTTTGACTGTGTCTATTGTGATTATTTCTTTTAATCTTCTCTTTGGCAAAAGTCATCCCAATGCTCCTCCGTGCATAAGAGGTTGGATACCTTGGTTTGGTGCTGCTTTTGAATTTGGCAAAGCACCGTTGCATTTCATTCAGCAAGCCAGAGACAAAGTAAGTTTGTCCACTGGGAAATTACTTGAATAAAGAATCATAACTGTATAGTCCAGGTGATTTGCACATGTAGATTTTTTCACAGCTATAATATTTGCATATATTTTTTATTTTATTAGTGCAGTGGGATTTCAGACATTTGATTTCAGGGATTTCAACATTTTTCTCCAGAACATTTGTTATGTAAAAAAAAAAAAAAAAAAAACATTTAAAAGGTTGGTAACAGTCTTTTGCATAAATCATACAGGGTTGGCCTGGCAATGGGTCCAGAAGTCCAGCTCCTCCCCTGCAAATTTTGATGAACCTGTTGCACTGATCTACTGTACGAAAATATAAAAGTGCAGTGTGATCATTTTGATTTTTAGAGCAGAAGTTTTTTTAAAGTAACATATAATTCTATATTTTACACGTTCTCCTAAAATGATCAGTACATTATTATTACTATAATTATTTTAAACAATATTAGAAAATGTGCCATCAGTCTTTGTATCTCAACTACACATATTTTCTTTGCATGCTTGTTTATGTATTTATTTATTGTGATGGCTGGGTGTTTATTCTTTCAATAGCAACTACAAAATATTAACCCAGATGCTATGCTGGAGCCCTGCGGTCGATCTTGACGTGTTTTGTTTTTGTGCTGTGCCATACTAACCGAGTTTGAAGACAGTTCAGTTCAGCACCACTAATTTATGCAACTAGGACAGAAGCTGCACACAGTGGCCCTTTTTGACACAATTTTTGTTCTGGGCACCGCTGTGCCAGTTCTCTGAAAGCATGGGAGATAATGAGAGGTTTGCTGAATAGACAACTGCTCTATAAAATTCAGTAATTGCTTCTGCCAAGGCAAGAAATCACACCAAAATATTTTTAAGGTTCTCTTAAGGTTTTTTCCCCTTCCCACTTAATTTGCATCTTAATATAAGATTTAATAATTTGTATGAAATAGAAATAATAAAGCTTCTTTTCTAAAAGTATAATAGTGTGATTGTTCTTCTAGTATGGCCCAGTTTTCACTGTTGTAGCTGCTGGGAAGAGACTGACATTTGTGACCCTAAATGAGGATTTCCGAGCTTTTTTCACTTCCAAAGATGTTGATTTTGAACAAGCAGTGCAAGAAGCTGTTCACAACACAGGTACAGTACAATACCAATGGTAAATGTTTCGATTTATAATTGATTGCTAAAGCACTTGAATCTACATCATTACTCTCTTATACATGACCTTAGACTCTGTACTCGATGAGATGATTTATGACTGTCCTTGACTGACTTTCTGATTGGACGTCATCAGTATTGTAGTCTGTAATAATGTGATAATGTTAACCTTGGGTTCCTGTCCAGCTTCTATCAACAAAGACTGTTTCTATAAAACCCATCCAACCTGTGCCACCATAATCAAAGGCAGACTTACTCCAGGCAACACAGCAATGCTCTCTGTCCATCTCTGTGAAGAATTTAATGACCATCTGGAGAACCTTGGAAGTAAAGGAACTGGACAGCTGAATGAGATCATCAAGTATTGTTTTCTTACTTGAATTATTTACTTTGTGCTAAAGTATCTCTTTGAGAACAGTAGACATGTCTTCCATACATTTCACTGCAACTGGTTAACACAAAAAAGGGAAATTATGTGCTAAGTAATGCCACTGCATATCAATAGATTATGCTTATGATATGTATAATATAACAAAGCTATAACAAAATTGTGCTGATTTGCAAAAATAGGCCTAATATTACCTAATTTGATGTTGCTGAGTAAAAAAAAATATAAAAACTTTCCATAATGCACAACAATTACATTTGTATCAGCATACTGGCAGTTTTGATTTTTAATTTCACATTCAAAGTATTTTATTTAAATAATTTCTAATATCAGTATTCAACATTTTATGTTTTATATATATATATATATATATATATATATATATATATATATATATATACTGAACAAAATTTTAAACGCAACACTTTTGTTTTTGCCCCCATTTTTCATGAGCTGAACTCAAAGACTTTTACTATGTACTCAAAAGGCCTATTTCTCACAAATATTGTTCACAAATCTGTCTAAATCTGTGTTAGTGAGCACTTCTCCCTTGCCGAGATAATCCATCCACCTCATGTGTGGCATATCAAGATGCTGATTAGACAGCACGATTATTGCACAGGTGTGCCTAGGCTGGTCACAGTATAAGGCAACTCTAAAATGTGCAGTGTTTTACTGTATTGGGGGGTTCGGGGGGACCAAAAACCAGTCAGTATCTGGTGTGACTACCATTTGCCTCATGCAGTGCAGGTCAGGTTGTTGATTATGGCCAGTGGAATGCTGGTCCACTTCCCTTCAATGGCTGTGGGAAGTTGCTGGATATTGGCAGGAACTGGAACATGCTGTTGTATATGCCGATCCAGACCATCCCAAACATTCTCAATGGGTGGCATGTCCAGTGATTCTGCTGGCAAGGCAAAAACTGGGATGTTTTCAGCTTCCAGGAGTTGTGTACAGATCGATGAGGATGACGAGCATGCAAATGAGTTTCCCTGAGATAGTTTCTGACAGTTTGTGCAGAAATTCTTTGGTTATGCAAACTGATTGTTGCAGTAATTGCACCCTCCATCACAACTTGCAACATCTGTGGCATTGTGCTGTGTGATAAAACTGCACATTTTAGAGTGGCCTTTTATTGTGGCCCGCCTAAGGCACACCTGTGCAATAATCGTGCTGTCTAATCAACATCTTGATATGCCACACCTTTGAGGTGGATGGATTATCTCGGCAAAGAAGAAGTGCTCACTAACACAGATTTAGACAGATTTTTTGAACAACATTTGAGAGAAATAGGCCTTTTATGTGCATAGAAAAGGTCTTAGATTCAAAGTCTTAGAGTTCAGCTCATGAAAAATGGGGGCAAAAACGTTCTGTTGTGTTTATAATTTTGTTCAGTGGATATATATATATATATATATATATATATATATATATATATATATATATATATATGCGTGTGTGCATTTGTTATTGCTGTTTAAATGGTCTTCCAATGGTCTTGCTGTATAAATGGCAAGAATCTTGCATTTTTGATTGTGCCATTACAAAAATTTAAAGTCACTTTTATGGACTTTTAAAGTAAATATTCCCTCCTTGTTGATTTTGATTGCTTCCATTGTCCTCATTTGTAAGTCGCTTTGGATAAAAGCATCTGCTAAATGACTAATTGTACATTTATGCCCTGCATTAAACAGTGTGTAAACATATTTAAATGCAACTTCAGATTTAGCTTCTGTGTTTCCTCTGCACTGCAAAGTTGATTTTTTTTTACAATGATTTCAGTTCAAATGTTTTATTGTTCTAATTTACTGATTAAATGTAAGAATTTGACTCAAAAGTTAATGGACTCTGTTAGAAAAATGGCTATAAAATGTAAAAATCAGGTTAAATTTGTCGGAAAATATTACTTTCTATCAGCTTGAACTGACCACACAAAATATGAAGAATATCAAAAACTTTAGGAGCCAGCTATCTACGTCACTCCTTAAGCTACCAGCACAATAAAAATCTTACAAAATATAATCTAATAATCCTCATGGATAACATCCCAGAAAATTTTGAGATACTATTTTTTGTCAATATCGCACACCCCTAGTGTCATGCTTAAGGGAAACAGGCACTATTATTGTCAAATCAGCAACTCAAAATTATTAAGAAACAAATATTGCAACAAAACAATGCAGTGCAGTGTAATACAATATACATTAATATTATTGTATATTTTAATATTTAAATAAAATCAAATGTATTTATTTTTTGAAAACTGTACTATATATTGTTTTCAGGAGTGTTATGTATCCAGCAGTAATGAGCAACTTACTGGGCCGATGTAACTCCCCTAGTAATTCCCTCACAAGGCAGGAGTTCCTGGAGAAGTTCACAACATATGATGAAGGATTCGAATATGGCTCCCAACTCCCAGACTTGTTCTTGAAGTGTGTGAGCGCTGCTGGCACAATATTACTAAAAGCTGCTATTACAAAACACAATTAGTCTCCCGAATTGTATTTATAAGTTATTTGAAAAATACTCAGCTAAAGGCCTTGCATATCGGCATACATTTCTGTTTAAATACATTCAAAAGATCCGTAACCAAAGAGTTAAAGGAATTCATCTTTTGTGTCTTCAGGCAGTGGGCAAACTCAAAGCAATGGCTCCTTTCTCTGCTAAGAAATATGGCTATCAGAGCACAGGAGACCCTCTACAATGAGAATGATGGAAAGGTAATATTGGTAGTAGTTTAATTAGATTTAATTAAATGGCTGTATTAATTACACTCTCTAAAATGTATTGCATTACTTGTTGCTAATTACTTTCTAAAGTCCATGTCAACTTTGATCAGTATAACAAGGATACAAGGATAGATAAGATTTTTTAATACTTTCCAATAAATAATATAAAATTGCATTAATTATTCTTGAACTGACTAAAGGTATTTAAAGGGAGAAAGTTACATTAAAACAATGCAGTTACATCAGAATTACCTGTAATTACATTACAGAAAAATTAAGAGTAATCCCTTACTTTACTTTCTCAAGGGGAAGTAGGCCTTCTTAAATTACAGCAATTAATGGCTTAGTATGATACACCGAACACTGTGGATTTCTTATCTGCCAACTGTTTTACTCACTAAACAGAGCTGACTTGTCAAAAATGTGTTGAATTGCCTTTAAAATGTTTACTCAAAGAAATAGTTCACCCAAAAATGAAAATTTGCTGAAAATACTTACCCTCAGGCCATCAGATGTTTCTTCATCTGAACAGATTTTGAGAAATTCAGTTTATCACTTGCTCACCAACGGATTCTCTACACTGAATGGGTGCCGTCAGAATGAGAGTCCAAACAGCTATTAGAAACATAACAATAATTCACAAATAATCCACATGACTCCAGTCCATTTAATGTTTTGCGAAGTGAAAAGCTATGTTTTTGTAAGAAATTAATTCATCATTAAGGCATTTTAATTTTAATCCATAGCTTCTGGTCAAAATAAAAGTCTGTAATCTATAAAAATGCCTCCATCAGCAAAAAATGTCTCATATTAAAATCCACAAACTTATTTGTTAAGGATTTTCTTTGGACTGTTTTCACTTGTAAAGTGAGCTTAATCTGTGCATATTTCTCTCCTGAGTCAAATTATTACAATATTATAGACAGAAGCAATGGCTTGAAGTTAAAAACGATGGATAATGATGGATTTGTTTTTTTACAGACATGCAGCTTTTCACTTAACAAGAGGTAAATTGATGGTCTGGAGCCATGTTGATTACTGATCTTGATCTTGAAGCTCATGGAACTAGAGTTCAAGGCCAAACTTAATCTTTCTTATGCCTCTGTTGAATGCAGTAGACCCTCACTGCAGTACACAAGATCCATCCAGGGGGTGGAGATGGGTAGCTTTAAGGATCAGGGGGTGGAAACGGTTAGGTTTATTGTTATGTAAGATGGGAGGAATTGGATCTGGATCCCACCTCACTCCCTGAATCTTGTGTTCTGCAGTGAGGACAATCCAGCTGAATGTGTACATGAACATGTTTGCCCCAACAGATGGAGCTAAAGAGTTTTCATTTAGGCTTCTTAGCTTTTTTGCAGGACTATATGGCATTTGAAGATTTACAGTTTTGTTCTTCTCATCTTCATAAATATTTTTTTGATTTTGGAATCAGCATAATATTAGAAATCTATCTGCAGTATTTAGACATTGTATAATAAAATCCCAAATCTTTTCTGATCTGTCACTGCTTCTCTTTAGACTTTACTACAGCACCTGGCTTCTGCAATAAGTGACACATATCTTCCCAATTATGGTTTACTTTTGCTTTGGGCTTCCCTTGCAAATGCTATACCAGTAAGTGAGAGGTTCAGTGCTATAACACAATATCTTTCTATGTGTTAGCTCAGATTTGACATTCAAGTAATGA